>NC_141022.1:4040000-4180000 GCF_052040795.2 Danio rerio
GCTTGAGAAAGCCTAGTCTGAAAGTTTGAAGTAGTTTTAAAGTTTTAATAGTTGAAGTTTTAAGAAGTTTAAAACCTTTATAACTACATTTGGTTAGCATGTTTTAAGTATGCATTTGCACGTGTTTTCTTAAATTGCAGCACATTAAGCTCTCTTGGCCACTGTAATGTTAAGTACATTTAGAATTTTGGACGAACTATCTCTGTAACTAAAGCACATGTAATCACTCACGTTGGTTCGTTTCAATCGAGCCGAGACCACCTCATTCAAGCGATTTCGGAGCGATTACTTTGGCGTGGAACAGAGCGCGATTGCCCTGTTCACATATGCCAAACGAACCGCGCTAACTGGGCAAACGAGATACGTTCCGAAACAAAAGTGTAGGTGTGAAAGCACCCTTACTCTACTCGCTTTATATTTTTAGGCAAGTAATGATGCTTTTACTTAAGTATAATTCTGTAATCTTTGCATCAGTAAACAGGACTGTTTGATAATTACTTTTTAAGCACTGCATGTCCCGTTTCTGCTTGTGAGCATTGGTTAGGGGTGGCCGAATAGTAGGTTCATGCAAACTGCGGCAACAGATATTCATTAGCTCCAAGTGATGTCCTTCTGCTCTTGATTAAAGCGCTAGCCGAACGAAGAGACCTCAGACTTCTGAGGGAAGTTTCTTTGGCAATGTTGGCATAAACCTCCAGGCGGTTGTTCTAAGTCACCTCAGTAGATTCATGTTTTCATCAAACTCCGCGTAGGGGCCATTGACCCAAAGGCGGGCTGAGCTTGGCTCAATGATGAGATGTAACCAAATGAGACTGCCACAACAAAAACTGCCATTAGGTTAGCCGCTACGCTAGCTGATGGGTCCACCCGCCGCGTCTGTGTGTATTTGTCTGTGACTGAAAGAGAGAAAGAGAGAGTGTGTGTGTGTGTGGAAGTTGCTCTTTGCTGTTGCATGCTTGTTGTTTAGATTGGGATCTTCTGCAGTGTGTTTCTCCGAGGGCACTTCTCAGTCTCAGAGCTGAACTTGATCTATTATATAATCCCAGACATCTGTGACCCAAGACTGGCTCCATCAATTTAAGATTTTCGGAGGAACTAAAGTTGGCAGCAGAAAAAGCAAAAACTGGATGATCGCTTTATTAGTCGCTTGTAAATGCTGAGTTCTGGGTGTCAATTATGACACTGCTGAACAGCTTAAAACACACCCAAAGATGAAAACTCTGTCACCATTTACTGTACTCGCACTACACTCACTCCAAACCTGTTTGAGTTTCTTTCATCTGTTTTTGAAGAAAGATGGAAACATGCGACTTTCATTATATGAAGAGTTCAGATGCAAAACCCTCTAAATCAGGGATGTCAAACTCCCTGGAGGGCCGCAGCCCTGCACAGTTTAGTTCCAACCCCGCTCCAGCACACTTACCTGCGGTCACGCTAGAGTTTGATAATGCGAAATTCTGTCGCGCAGCACCGTGAAAAGGGGCGGGAATAAACAAGATTATTACCCTGCTGAAAAATCCAGCTTACCAGCCTAGGCTAGTTGGCTGGTTTTAGCTGGTTGACCAGCCTGGTTTTAGAGGGGTTTTGGCCACTTCCAGGCTGGTTTCCAGCCATTTCTAGCCTGGTCTTAGCTGGTAAGGCTGGAAAATTACCAGCCAAATCCAGCTAAAACCAGCTTGACCAGCCTGGTTTAAGCTGGATATAGCTGGTTTTGGCTGCACTCCCAGCTTGGTTAGGCTGGTCAAGCTGGTTTTAGCTGGTCATCTCCCAGCCTGACCAGCTAAGACCAGGCTGGAAATGGCTGTGGCCAAAACCCCTCTAAAACCAGCCTGATCGACCAGCTAAAACCAGCCAACCAGCCTAGGCTGGTTTAAGCTGGATTTTTCAGCAGAGTAGGCATTAAAATAGCGAGCGATTGTCCAGAGAGGTCATGTTATAATCCTTGGTTGGTCTCACGTTGTCAAGTAATGCGATTACGTCGTTCAAGGTTTACCAAGCTTGAATTTTGCACCGCAGCAACCTGCGAAATTTGACGCATGATACTGAGCTTCCGGTGCGTATGAATGGAAGTCTAAGGGAGGAAAAGCCCAGTGTGACCGAAGCTTTACCTGTAGGTTTCAAACAAGCCTTAAGGACTTAGTTTGATCAGGTGTGTTTAATTAGGGTTGGAACTAAACTGTGCAGGGCTGCGGCCCTCCAGGAACTGAGTTTGACACCCCTGCTCTAAATCCATCAGACCTCTTTTCTTGTAAATGAGCAGTTTCTATCAGGCTCCATTAATTAGGTTCAGAAGTTTCATTTTATGTGTGACGAAAAGGTTATTAGCTGGTAAATAAAATACCTTTTTTTCAAAAACATCACTTTAGTCAGTTGTTTGGTTTTTAACAAGGTAAATTTTCTTTTGCATCAAAACCAGCTGAATCCACGTCTGCTTTTAATGCAAAAACCTCTAAATCCTCCTATTGAGACAAGACAGTGTAATTAGCTGAAAACTAATTTATCCAACTAACTAAAAAGTTTGGTAACTATTTTACTTAATTATTTTACCTTTTCCAGCCTGGTCTTAGCTGGTCAGGCTGGGAGATGACCAGCTAAAACCAGCTTGACCAGCCTAGCCAGGCTAGGAGCCCAGCCAAAACCAGCTATGTCCAGCTTAAACCAGGCTGCACAAGTTGGTTATAGCTGGATTTAGCTGGTCATTTTTCAGCCTGACCAGCTTAGACCAGGCTGGAAATAGCTGGAAACCAGCCTGGAAATAACCAAAACCTCTCTAAAACCAGGCTGGTCAACCAGCCAACCAGCCTAGGCTGGTTTAAGCTGGATTTTTCAGCAGAGAAATGATGCTAAGTTCATTTTTGACATCTTTTCGAACATAATACTGATTCTGAATGATGACTGAGAGGTCTTCTGGGATGTGTTCGGTCATAGAGGCATGGCTTCTGGTGGATGGAGGTCAACCGAGGGTCTGAATTGCTGGACGTCCAGTTCACAGAGGCTCAAGAAGATGAACGCCCCATGGAGGTCAACACGTTTTCTGCTCACTGAACAAACAATGCTCTATTCCTGCGTTACATCTATAGCGAATGCAACTGTGGGGCATTCCCTTTAGACAACTGCCTGTCCTCTGCAGATCTGTGATAAGCAGAACGAATTAAAACCATTACGCAATGCTAAAAAGATATGTAGGCTCTCTCTGTATTTCTGGAATTATGAGAGACAATACCGAGGACATCTTAAGTTGAGAACAGTTTGGAAGCACTTGATTTTTGTTTATTCATTCATTTTCTTTCGGCTTAGTCCCTTTATACATCAGGGGTTGCCACAGCGGAATGAACCGCCAACTATTCCAGCATATGTTTTAAAGCAGTGGATGTCCTTCCAGCTGCAACCCAGTGAGAAACATCCATACACACTCATTCACACACACACTGTGGCCAATTTAGTTCATTAAATAACCTATAGCGCATGTGTTTGGAGTGCTGGAGAAACCGGAGCACCCTGAGGAAACCCACGCCAACATGGGGAGAACATGCAAACTCCACACAGAAATGCCAACTGGCCCAGCAAGGACTCGAACCTGTGACCTTCTTGCTGTGAGGCTACAGTGCTAAACACTGAGCCACCGTGCCACCCTAAATTGCGATTTCATTGGTTAAAAAAAAAAGGTACAGTACAAGCAATCAATCCCTCTGTGTGAATATTGTCGCTTAAATACCACTAAATCACTCATGTTCTGGGGTCTTGTCGATAAAATAGCAAACAGAGTGAAAAATGCATAGCACAGCCCGGATACTGACAACTGAAGGTCAAAAACAGAGTTACTAACAGCAGTTTGTCTAATAACAGAACTAATTGTCCAGACATCAACGGCCTCTTTAGCACTTTTGGACATGTTTGGGAGAGTGGCTGGAAGGAAGACACTTTTGAGAACATTAACATTAATCACGCCTTGAGTTCACTAAATGCCATGTGATGCAACCAAACAGATTTGGGGGAAAAGAAGTTTTGTCCTACACAGGAAAATTGTATTTTTTTACACATTTTCCAAGTGGCTGCCGTCGCGTCATCCAGGTTGATGCTGCGCACTGGCGGTTGAGGATATTTCCCCCATTGTGTAAAGCGCTTTGAGTGTCTAAAAAAGCGCTACATACATGTAAGGAATTATTATTATTATTATTAAACTCCCATTTTCAAAATAAGAGTCCCACGTACATAGTAAGTTTACTTAAGATAAACTTAAAAAAATATCTAAGGGAGGAAAATTATCATTATTATCTCACTAGGAAACATTGTGGCTTGTTAAACGCAGCATGAGGCACGAATATTAATGACCCTAGAGCAGGGGTGTCCATACCCTGCTGAAAAATCCAGCTTAAACCAGCCTAGGCTGGTTGGCTGGTTTTAGCTAGTCGACCAGGCTGGTTTTAGAGGGGTTTTGGCCACTTCCAGGCTGGTTTCCAGCCATTTCCAGCCTGGTCTTAGCTGGTCAGGCTGGGAGATGACCAGCTGATGCCAGCTTGACCAGCCAAGCCTAGCTGGGATTCCAGCCAAAACCAGCTATATCCAGCTTAAACCAGGCTGGTCAAGGTGGTTTAAGCTGGATTTGGCTGGTAATTTTTCAGCCTGACCAGCTAGACCAGGCTGGAAATGGCTGGAAACCAGCCTGGAAGTGGCCAAAACCCCTCTAAAACCAGGCTGGTCAACCAGCTAAAACCAGCCTAGGCTGGTTTAAGCTGGATTTTTCAGCAGGGTACTCTGTCCTGGAGAGCCGGTGTCCTGCAAAGTTTAGTTCCAACCCCAATCAAACACACCTGGGCTAGCTAATCAAGCTCTTACTAGGCTTTCTAGAAACATCCATGCAGGTGAAGTGAAGCAAGTTGGAGCTAAAATCAGGACACTGGCCCTCCAGGACCGAGTTCGGACACCCCTGTACTAGAGCAACATATGGGTCTGTTTTGACTGCTGATCTCCTGATGACCTGGCAGTTCATCAGGTCTGAGAGACATAAAAAGCCTGAGCTAAAGTACATGCAAATCTTGATGGAGTCCCCTGTGAGTCACGCAACAGTCTGCTTTGGGCTCTGACAGGCCTATTTTTCACCTGGGTTTTACACTTGTGGAATTTAACGAGGAAACAGTGGTGTCTAATGCTGTGTTCACACCAGACCCGGAACGCAGGGATAAATTGCACTATTCGCGCGTAAATAGCCGCGTGAACATTTGAGTTTACTTGCTTCGTTCGCGCGTCAAACCCCGCTTCATTCGCGCGTCAAATTCACTTCAGAACAGACGCGGATTCGCGTGATGGGCAGGGCTTCTGTCTGCCTCGTGACTCTAGCTTCATAGCTAAAGGGCCAACATGGATTTTATGAAGAAAATAACAGTGTTTATGTGCTTTACGAAGGATGATAAACATCGTCGATACGTTTAGAGCCGTGTTTGAGTCCACTACATCCTTTCAGAGGTGCATCCAGATCTTTAAGCTCATAGACTCCTCCAGAAACTGAACCTGGCTGATGGAGGTTTTCAGCGGTGCTTCTGACTGAGCCCAGCCAGTTTGATGAACTTCTTGTCGGTGTCTGCTGGGGGATTTCCCCTGGGACACGGACAACAGGCGATACGTCACAATCACGCCCCCACAAGAGCAAGCTCCTGATTGGTTAACGCGGTGCCAATATCCGCTGAAGTTCAGATTTTCGAACGCCAGTGATTCGCGTCAAACGCGCAAAACGCTCAATTCGCACCACGCCATTCGCGCCATGCGATCGCGCAATTCTCGTCATTCGCGCCTCGCCATTCCCGCATATCTCGCCCCAGGATGTCTATTTGCGCGTTTGCATTGATTTAACATGTAAATCACTCGCGTTTGACGCCCCTATCGCGTCTGGTGTGAACGCAGCATGAGGCTTACGGTATGTGCATTTGAATATACTGATTTATTTTTCAACCATGCTTAGGTATACCCAGATTTTCTCTATAGTCTTAACATTAGCTTCAATTTACTTCAATAAGCAAAACCTTGCTGTAAAGTGGCCATTTACAATAATAACAGCAGTCAGTCTTCAAGTTTAGACTGTTGATAGAAGGCCATTGGCCAGAGGATCTCTCTCTCCCCCTCTCGTTCTCTCTCTCTCCTCGATGTCGTGTGGATGTAAATGTAGACTCAGTGATGACTGTGAGGCTTGAGTGAGACAGACGGGCTGCGATGAGCTCATGGGCTGCGGAGCGTCATGTTTCTGGCTCAGACTGCTGCTGCTAGATGACCATGGATGACAGTAGAGCGTGTACCTGCGAGTGTTTACCTGCCAGTGTTTACCTGCCAGCGTTTACCTGCGAGCGCCGATCACCTGAAGAGTAATGCTGAAGGGCCGCAGGTTTGTGGAGAGTTATGAGCGGATGGAGCGCGCGTCTTCTCCACTGCATCACTCTGCACAGCTTCCTCAGGTCTGTAGGCTGCGGTTACCTTATAGTCTTGTGAGAATGAGGAGATCCTACACTGTAAAAAATATGAGTAAATTAGCAGTTTTCTGTATTTTGTGATCCGTGTTTTTATTTATTAATGCTTTTTAATTGCATTGTAGGAGCTCGATCTTTCTTCTGACAACCTTTAACCTTGAAAAGTTTGTAAAAGGGACTTTTATAAACATTTTTAATAGTGTAATGTGCTATACTGCCTGGCTTGGTGTTGTATATTATGCTACAAAACCCTTGTAATAAACTTCCAGTGCATTTTCTGTTATTTTACAGTCGTATTTCTCTCTATATATTATTTCTTATACATTATATCAGTATATCATTATATATATATAAGTTCTCAAACTTTTTCACCAAGTACCACCTCAGAAAAAGTAGTGTCGCCAAGTACCACCGTAATTACCAGTATTGAAATAAAGTAGTGAAGTTGGCCAAATTAAGCAGCTGCAGCACTGCACAGTTCGTAAACGAGTCATAATTATATTTATACAATTTCTGATCGATTTTGAAATATATGCTGCATGTACATATGACATATTTGTAAAGCTTTTTGAACTCTAAACATTAACTTGTATGTAGATTGCTAGGGAACTTGTTTTTCTTAGAGGATGTCATGTCATGTTATTCATGGAGAAAATAAAAAAAGCCCTGCAGTGTTTGGGTGCTGTGTGTTTGTCTGAGATAATTGGTCTGATGAAGTTATATTTCATACAAATTATTAAGCTGATCAGTCGATTTTTGTCAAGTGACTCGCGGTGTGGCATTCTGAAAAGTTAAGATATTTCCAACTGGGGACGCCTGGAAGACGCAAGCGCGTCGTGCTGCAGTTCTTACTCATTTTGCTAGCCTGTGTGTTAAATGTGACCGAGATGTAACTAAAGAATACTATAAATTTTCAAAATAAAAGATTTTTCAAAATGAATGATTGTTCAGACTCCGATAATAAATAAAACGGAAATAATTAATGATTTTTTGTGCTGCCCGGTATCAATTCCGCTCTGTGGCCCGAGGGTTGGGGACTATAGCACATATCTGCTCTACAAGCACCACGCACCTCTTTTTCTAGTTCTGTGTCATTTGGATTAATTTTTAGCAGCTGATGAAGCGATGCACTAAAGTAAACGTTTTAAGCACAGCGCTTTGATCATAGGCTTTAGAGAGCAGCCAATGCTGATCACCTCGGTGTTTTCGTACACATCAAATGATTAAAATTGTATTCATTTTTTCTTTCATTACTTAAAGATTCCTCTGCGTACCACTAGAAGTAAGCCCGTGTACCACTAGTGATACACGTACCACAGTTTGAGAACCACTGCATTATATTATTTCAAACTTCTAAAATGTCAATAAAAGTCACTTTGTTAAACTGAAGAGTTGAAATTTCAACATCAAAAGTCGACAGAGCAGAGATCAACATCCCATAATGCAATTTACAACCGTAAATAAACAGAAAACACTTGTGAATCACAAAATACTGAAACTGGTCATTAACAGTGTATTTATTAGCTTCTCTCTAAAATAGCTTGATTAAATTTGTATTTTAAAAACTGAGTTACAGTTGTTTTTGGTATTTGACGTTTGTTTATGGCATTTCTTTTTTCTTTTTTTTTTGCACTCAAAAGTCTATTGAGAATTTTGTTTTAAATTAAGTCTTAACTATAATTACTAGACGCTGTATTTTTGGATGATTAGAATTTTGTAATTATTCATGTTGCCTACAGTCGAAGTCACATTTGTTCAGCCTCCTGTGAACTTTTAATTATTTGTCAAATATTTCCCAAGTGCTTTTTTTAGAGATTTTTTTTCCCAACACATTTTCATGTTGTTGTTTTCATCATGTTTTATGGTTATGTGTTATTTTTATGACTAATTAGCCTATAACTAGTAGCCTGCAGTTTTCCTTGTAGTCTAGTGTGAATGTGGAGATCCTCCACTGTAAAAAAAAGATATACTTAAATTAGCAGTTTTCTGTATTTTGTGATTTATGTATTTATTTTTTGATGCTTTTGAATTGCATTTTGGCACCTTGATCTTTCTTTTGACTACCTTTCACTTTAAAAAGTTTGTAAAACTTACTTTTGTGAACATTTTAATAGTTTAAAGTGCTATATTGTCTGGGTTGGTGTTGTATATTATGCTACAAAACCCTTGTAATAAACTGCCAGTGCATTTTCTGTTATTTTACTGTCCTATTTCTCTCTATATATTTTTTAAACATTATATTATTTCAAACTACTAAAATGTCAATAAAAGTCTCTTTGTTAAACTGTACTGTAGAATTTTAACATCAAAAGTCGACAAAGCAAAGATCAACATCCCATAATGCATTTCACCACTGTAAATAAACAGTTGGGATTCACAAAATACTGAAACAGTTCATTAATAGATCATTTTTCAGTGTATAAGTTAGCTTCCCGCTAAAATTGTTAATTTTGTATTTTAAAACTGAGTTACATTTTATTTTGGTATTTGACGTTTGTTCATTCCCCCTTACAGTCTATCGAGTATTTTGTTTTAAATTAAGTCTTAACTATGTTTACAAGATGCTATATTTTTGCATGATTAGAATTTTGTAATTATTCATGTTGCCTACAGTTGAACAGTCCAATAATACACCCGGCCCAATAAGGCGCAAGACGTGTTTCCACAACGTGTTGCTATTTTCAGACCAACGCAACATTAATTTTCCTGATTTCCGCTCATTCAGAGAATATTTTGTCCTTAAATCGGCAAAGGTGGATTCGGACATGCCCTTAATGCTTTTGCGGCCTGCGCTTTAGACTTTGTGCCAAGACCATTAAAATAGAGCCCGAAGACACAATTGATAAGCGGCCTTTCCGCTGCACAGGACATTTGGACACGACTGTCGGAATACGCCCCCTTGTGGCAGTCGCACAGTATTTTCAGTGTTGTCGTGCACCATGGAAGAGTAGCTGATTCTCGTAGTGTCCGAAATAAAGGAGTGCAAAAGCAGGAGCCTTTACTCTCTGTGCGTTTACATGGTTTAATGAAGGAATGAATATTAGAAAACTCATAGACCGCTAAAATATTGGAGGGAAGGTGGAGACAACATTAAAAATATATTTTTATTACTTTCTTACTTACATTTATGAACAAATATGTTTTTTATATATATATATATATATATAGACTTTTCATAATTTAAAAAAATAACAAAATAAACTAGTATTTCTCATCTTTCCTGCACGGACCTGCTTGTAAAACACTGGAATACATCACATCCGGTCGGCAGGTCGCATACGGTCTAGCTGCAGGAGTTCAAATATTTCAACGGATCCGCAGCTCAATTCAGAATCCGAATTTTCCGCATACAGAGATGATCGGAACTGCCCACAGCTCCCGGACTGCTCTCCATTGGAAATGAATGACTTCCGGTCTGTCGCTTGTCGTTTGTTGTGTGCAGTGGAAAAGAGGTTTAACATGTGTCATTGATAAATTCACAGTTAAAGTTGTTCTAGGCAAGTCTTGGCAGCGTTAGAATGAATTCAAAACATGAAATATCCCACTTAAATCTTGAATGCTTTGGGAGAAAACGTTTGGTCAGAAGTTAGACACTGTGGAGATTATTGGTGGAATTGTGAAAAATAAAAGGTCACATACAAATACAAATAAAAGACCAATATTCAAATTTGATGCAAGTTTGAATTTTAGATAAAAGCTGAAAAATTAAAGGTCTAAAAGGTCAGTGAAACCAAAAGTACTTTTATTTATTTATCTATGTTCAGTATGCAGCGTTTCTGAAATTTCCCATTCATTTTCAATGTTTGACAAAGATAAGTGTGATTATTAATTTTATGACTGTTTTTTAACATAAATATTTTTCTTTTTTTTTATTACTATTACGTTTAAAAAGCAGAAATTTTCTTGGTATTTTATGCTAATTTGTACATTTGGTTACATAAAATAGATCAGTGTAATAGTTTTTTATTAACATATAAATAATAATATTCATTCATTCATTTTTTTGTCGGCTTAGTGCCTTTATTAATCCGTGGTCGCCACAGTGGAATGAACCGCCAACTTATCCAGCACGTTTTTACGCAGCGGATGCCCTTCCAGCCGCAACTCATCTCTGTGAAACATCCACACACAATCATTCACTATGGACAATTTAGCCTACCCAATTCACCTGTACCGCATGTCTTTGGATTGTGGGGGAAACCGGAGCACCCGGAGGAAACCCACGCGAACACAGGGAGGACATACAAACTCCACATAGAAACGTCAACTGAGCCGAGGCTCGAACCAGCGGCCCAGCAACCTTCTTGCTGTGAGGCGACAGCACTACCTACTGCGCCACTGCTTCGTCCATAATAATAATACTAATAAAAATATATTTTTATTAGATATAATATACATTATATAAATTTATATATTATTTTTCTACATGTATGAGCAATTTCACACAAGTATCAGTGTGATGTGGCTGTATATCGGCACTGGTGGAAGGCGTGCGTTGGCTCAAGGCTGCAGAATGAGTGCCTTAGGGTCCCACAAGTAATGATATCCAGCAATATTGCACTGCTATGAGTGTGATATTGAGTTTATACAACAGTTTGACAGCATAATCGTGTATATAAAAAAGATAATCAAACACGGAGAATCTAAAAATCCTTTTGTACGAGGAACTACTTTCTTCCGCCATTCATTCACATCTGCAGCTGACATCAGAACAGCAGAAACTGCTGCTAATTAACCAACGTCACTTTAGAGCTAGTGTTAGAATGATTCTCTAGCGTAATATCTATAGTGATGACAAAACAGCGAATTTTGCTCACATTTTAAAATGATAGGAAATGCCATTAATCTACAGAGATTTCCAGTATTTATCTGCTGCACTCAGATTACAATAATTACAGTAAGCCAAAAAAGCCAGGACAGTTGGGTGCAAGTCGAAGCACTCACTCTAGTCCCCCGGGCTCTGCGCTGGTTGGGGAAATTCCGAATTGAACCAAAGCAAACCATTACAATTGGCTTAAGATTGGCAAGCAAAATTTGGGACATTGCAACCTGCAGAACCTGGGAACATAAAGAAAAAGCCAAAGCAACACAATCACCACCAGATTACTGTTGTGTTTGCGATGAGGAAAAACGCTGAACACATGCGGGCATTTCTTCTTTCTTTCTGTTTACTGAACAAGTCTGCAGTAACGAAAATAGGAGACTCATTAGAAACAAACAGATGGCCAACCAAAAAGTAACTTAGGGTTATACAAAGAGTGGCCAACACAAAATACATACATTTCTGATATGTGAGTTCCATCTCACACTCAACACACAACAATTACTATGGTATAAATACAGCACTACAACATAAAAAAAGAGAGAGATCGACTCAGAAAGTCACTTACCTGTTTAATAATAATTTGATCAGCGGTAGAAATGTTTTTCTCCTCTAAGGGCTCATTACCCGGTCTCTGTCGCCATCTTGTGGATGGACAACGTCAACCGTCTTTGATCTGCTCAATGACTGATTGATCCGCTGTCACTCTATGTGGGTGACTGAAGATGCTGTATGAGTGCTGTTATTACGGGAATATTGCACGGTTATCATATATATATATATATATATATATATATATATATATATATATATATATATATATATATACTGTATATATATATATATATATATATATATATATATATGTGTGTGTGTGTGTGTGTGAGTGTACAAATTTCTGTTTATGATTGATTTTATCATTTTATTTGTTAATATTGGCTCTTTTCAGAGTGCAAAAAAAAGACATACCCTTATATAGACTTTTTTTTACTTGTGTCTACAAATGTAATGGTAATGTAATGGAAAACTACATTATTTGTGTATAATATTTCAGAGTAGCGATTGTTCATGTAGTAAATCAGCTGTGGGAAATGTGAGTAACTTTAGTTTTTTGAGTCTATTAACTGTACATTTCTTTTCCCGTTCCCCTGGGCTGGCTTACCTTAAAATATGTTGTATTTACATGTTTGCTGAAAAGGATTCAGTCAACTAAACACCTATTTTCCCCGCGGTGTCTCATAGAGCACCATCTGTGTGCAGATATCCTTGTTTTCCTCTAAGATTCACAGTGTGAGCCTGTGGCAGCCATTCCTGTATGTTTAGAGCTGATCCCACATTAGCCAAGCGGGCCGGTTACATTACTCAAGGCAAACCGTTGCTTTATAGACTCTTCAAAACACACATTTCTGGGTTAAAATGGACCCTTTGTGAGGCCCCGTCCTTTCGGTTTAGGATTGATATAGACTGATAGGAGAGACATTATTTTCTAGCACTTTCAAGCATATCATTTGTTGCTTTTAAAAGGTGTTGGAGCTGTGTAAATGACTATTATTCATTCATTTTCTTGTCGACTTAGTCTCTTTATTAATCCGGGGTCGCTACAGTGGAATGAACCGACAACTTATCCAGCACGTTTTACACAGCGTCCAAAACATCCATACACACTCATTGACACATATACACTATGACCCAACCCAATTCACCTGTACCGCATGTCTTTGGACTGTGGAGGAAACCAGAGCACCCGGAGGAAACCCACGCGAACGCAGGGAGAACATACAAACTCCACACAGAAACACCAACTGAGCCAAAGCTCGAACCAGCGACCTTCTTGCTGTAAGGCGACAGCACTACCTACTGCGTCACTGCGTCTAAATGACTATAATGTAATTTCTAAAACAATAAATAAATAAAAGTTATATTAATTAAATCAGATTTATTTATTTTATTTTGTTTTAAAAGAAACCAAAACAAATCAAAATAAAAAATTAATCTAAGTAAAACAAAACAAATAAAAAAACATAATAAAATGATATAAAATAAAACAAATAAAAATAAAAAACAAACAAACAAATCACAACAAAACAAACAAATCAAAATAAAACAAACAAAAACAAATAAAATAAAACAAACAAATAAAATAAAACAATCAAAGTAAAACAAAACAAACAAATCAAATTAAATAAAACAAATAAAATTAAAGTAAACAAATGTAAATGAAACAAAAAACAAATAAAACACAAAATAAAACAAAAAATGTAAATAAAACAAAACAATCAAAATTAAATAAACAAATGAAAACAAAATAAAACCAAACAAACAAATAAAACTAAATAATTAAAACAAAACAATAAAAATAAAAAAACAAACAAACAAACAAATCAAAATAAAACAAAAGAAAATACAATAAAAGCAAGTAAACAAAATAAAAATCAATGAACCTGACATTTAACTAAAGTATTCTGTGGTGGTTTTCCATGGTAGTCTGCCAGCATCACAGATAGTGGATGATTAACTAAGAATTTGATTAATAACATTTCAGTTTATATAAAATATAAGGTTTATATTACATAAATAAATATTAAATAAAATTATATAAAAACTGTAAATAAATAAATAATTGTATTACACTGTGTAATAAAAACTGTTATTAATCTCAATAAAACAGCATAAACTTCTTAAGGCCAGTGGTTCTTGTTTGTTTAGTTTTCCATCACTAATTTTAGAAAATCTCACATTAAAAAAAAATATGCATGTGTTATTAATAAAAAAAAAATGTTAACGTGTATTTGAGATTTAAAGGGATAGTTCACCCAAAAATTTTAATTTTGCCATAATTTACTTGTTTCAAACCTGTTTCAAGAGTTCACACTTAGCTCATGATTTATACATTGCTTGTTTGGCATGCTGTCCCGGGAGAGAGCCCTGAGCTCAGGGGATCCTCGAGCCCAGGGCTCCCCCCCTTTTGCAGGGCGAGTGGAGATTGAGCTCAGGTCTATCTCAAACTCCCCCGCTGCTGAGGCCAAGGCGAACTTCCTGAGAGTAAGACATTATAAAAAAGGTTTAGGCTTGTTTTATCTATAATATAGAGCACATTTGGATGGTGGGAGGAAACCGGGGAACCCGGGGGAAACCCACGCGGACACGGGGAGAACATGCAAACTCCACACAGAAATACCAGATGGCTCAGCGAGGACCCAACACCATTGGTATTCTTGCTGTGAGGCAACAGTGCTAGTCACTGGGCCACCGTGCCGCCCATTCTGGATAAAGGAGGAAGAAGGGGAGGAGGGGGGTTTCTTCCAGACGAAGATAGTTGTAGAAAGGAAATGAGGATATATATAGTAATTTGGGATCCTTCGATTGGAGGATCATAATTAGTTAATGTGGACCAGCTGGGTAAATCATGAGCACATGCTCCTCTCGAAATTAGTTTAAAACTAAACTTCACTTAAGTTTCCTTCTTCTGTTAAACACAAAAGAAGATATTTTGAAGAATGCTATTGACTTCCATAGTATTTATTTTTCCTACAATGAAAGTCAATGGTTACAGGTTTTCAGCATTCTTATAAATATCTTCTTTTGTGTTCAACGGAAGAATGAAACCTGTAAAGGTTTGGAACCACTTGAGGGAGAGTAAATAGTAAGTAATTTTTCATTTTTTGGGTGAACTGTCCCCTTAATACTGTGTTTATTCATATTCAAGTAATATAACCTTTTACACATCAAAAATTTCATATTTTATTTATACAATTTAACAGTTGTGCAATGTCCCCTATAATATTGCTTTGTTTTTAAGAGTTGAAGTTGTGCGCTGGATCATGTTCTGAATAATCTTTGTCACACACACCCACGGGCTGAGCTGTGACTGTCTGTCAGGATATTTCGTGGCCTAGTTTTAGTCCTTAGGGTGATGTTTGGAAACAATTCAACTGTGACCTGAAATAAACCAGAGTTTAGTGATGAGAGGAAGAGAGGCAGAAGTAAACCCATGTGCGCTGCACTGCCCGAGAGGAAAGACGAAGAAACTGCACATCCTGTTACCTTACCTGAGAAACAGACGATCACGAGCCTCACACACATTCATCCCAAACAACACTAAAGCACGCAAAAATGATAAGTCCTGAGGCCTGCTGCACAAAAACAACATAAGAGAATTAAGTCACCGTAAAACTGAAGTTAAGCTTGACCCTTTCCTCTTTTGTGACATACATCCACTTGAAATGAGAAAAGATGTAGGGTGTTGCATTTTAATCCTTTGGGAATTGATTGGACTGTTGGAAGATGGGCTCTGCTAGCAAAATGAAAGAAGACTGACAAAGGCAGAGCAGAAACAAGACATGCCCTGATAACCTCCCCCTAAATGACTGATAGCCACACCTCTAATGACTGATAACCCAGCCCTAAATGACTGATAGCCCCACCCTAAATGACTGATAGCCCCGCCCTAAATTACTGATAGTCCCACCCTGTAATAACTAATAGCTCCCGCCCTAAATGACTGATAACTCACCTTAAATGATTGATAGCTCCGCCCCAAATGACTGATAGCCCACCCTAAATTACTGCTACACCCACCCTAAATTACTGATAGACCCGCCCTAAATTACTGATAGACCCGCCCCAAATGACTGATAATCCCGCCCTAAATGACTGATAATCCCGCCCTAAATGACTGATAGCTCTGCCCCAAATGACTGATAATCCCGCCCTAAATGACTAATAGCTCCGCCCCAAATGACTGATAATCCCGCCCTAAATGACTGATAGCTCTGCCCCAAATGACTGATAATCCCGCCCTAAATGACTAATAGCTCTGTCCCAAATGACTGATAATCCTGCCCTAAATGACTGATAGCTCCGCCCCTAATGACTGATAATCCCGCCCTAAATGACTAATAGCTCCGCCCCAAATGACTGATAATCCTGCCCTAAATGACTGATAGCTCCGCCCCTAATGACTGATAATCCCGCCCTAAATGACTGATAGCTCTGCCCCAAATGACTGATAATCCCGCCCGAAATGACTGATAGCTCCGCCCCCAAATGACTGATAATCCCGCTTTAAATGACTGATGGCTCGGCCTCAAATGACTGATAATCCCGCCTGAAATGACTGATAGCTTCGCCCCAAATGACTGATAATCTCGCCCTAAATGACAGATAATCCCGCTTTAAATTACTGATAGCTCTGCCTCAAATGACTGATAATCCCGCCCTAAATGACTGATAGCTCTGCCCCAAATGACTGATAATCCCGCCCTAAATGACTGATAGCTCTGCCCCAAATGACTGATAATCCCGCCCTGAATGATTGATAGCTCCGCCCCAAATGACTGATAGCCCACCCTAAATTACTGCTACACCCACCCTAAATTACTGATAGACCCGCCCTAAATTACTGATAGTCCCGCCCTAAATGACTGATATCCCCACCCTAAATTACTGATAGACCCGCCCCAAATGACTGATAATCCCGCCCTAAATGACTGATAGCTCTGCCTCAAATGACTGATAATCCCACCCTAAATGATTGATAGCTCTGCCCGAAATGACTGATAGCTCTGCCTTAAATGACTTATAATACCTTCCAAAATAACTGATAGCTCTGCCCCAAATGATAAATAGCCAGACTTGCGAAAAAAGAGGAATACTGATAAATCAAACAATTGGTCAATATTTTAGATTATTGAAATCACGTTTTTGATCTACAATTGGTCTCACATAATCATGTGATGCTATATGCGAAGCACTACATTTCTGATCTGCCGCATTCGCATATGTTTAAATCAAAGCCTATGAGATGGAAAGTGTAGTGTGACCACATTAGATTCATAACCCCTGCCCAATAAAATATACATGTGTAAATGTTCACAGTGCAGTGTGTTTAGGTTCATTTTGCTCAAAAATTTAACACAGCCAGTATTTTCTCAGTTTCTGTTACAGTTTGCGTGAAATCTAAATCATGGACCTTTTGTTTAAAAATCTGTAATTGGGCAAATATCTTTGGTATGCACTGAATGTAGACCAGGGTTCACCAACTGTTTTCCTGGAAAGCTGCCTTCCTGCTGAATTCAGCTCCAACTCTGTTTAAACAAACTTGGATCAATCAATAATGACCTGAAGCAGCACTTGATAATTAGAGACGGGTGTTTGGTCAGGGTTGCAACTAAAATTTGCAGAAAGGTAGCTCTCCTAGAACAAGGTTAGGGACCCCTGATGTAGACTGTACCTCAACACTTACCTCATTTTCCCTCTGTTTTTCAGATCCTAAATAAAGAGCCTCTGTCACCAACATGAGCTGGAGCTTTCTCACTCGACTCTTGGAGGAAATCCACAACCACTCCACATTTGTGGGGAAGGTCTGGCTGACGGTCTTGATCATCTTCCGGATCGTTCTGACCGCAGTCGGGGGCGAGTCGATCTACTCGGATGAGCAGACAAAGTTCACCTGCAACACAAAGCAGCCCGGCTGTGACAACGTCTGCTACGACGCCTTCGCACCGCTCTCACACGTCCGCTTCTGGGTCTTCCAGATAATCATGATTTCCACACCCTCCGTCATGTATCTGGGATATGCCATCCATAAGATCGCCAAAACCTCAGAGGAGGAACGACACAAGAACCAGATTTACCAGAAGAGGAGGCACCACAGTCGCTGGAGAAACGGACACCATCTAGAGGACGCTTTAGAGGAGGAAGATGAGGACGCGGAGCCAATGATCTACGAAGAAGATGCACGAGAGATCAAAGCAGAGACTGTCCGAGATCCCCTAAAACACGATGGCCGCCGCAGGATCATGCAAGAAGGTTTAATGAGGATGTATGTTCTTCAACTTTTATCCCGCGCCATCTTCGAGGTGGGATTCCTCACGGGTCAGTATCTCCTCTACGGCTTCCGCGTCAACCCTTCGTACGTCTGCAACAAGATCCCATGCCCACACAGGGTGGACTGCTTTGTTTCAAGACCCACCGAGAAGACCATCTTTTTGCTCATCATGTATGTGGTGAGCTGTCTATGTCTGCTGCTCAATGTTTGCGAGATGTTTCACTTGGGGATCGGTGCCTTTCGAGACACTCTTCGCAAACGTCGAAACCAGAATCAGCGACCTTCCTATGGCTACCCTTACTCCAGGAATATTTCCAGTTCTCCGCCAGGATACAACTTAGTTGTTAAATCCGACAAACCCGGTCGCATTCCCAACAGCATCGTCCTGCCTGATCAGAACATGGATAGAGAGATCGCAGAACAACACTGCACAAGTCCTGATGAGAACATCCCCACTGACCTAGCAACCTTGCACCACCATTTACGAGTAGCTCAGGAGCAGCTTGACATGGCTTTTCAGACATACAACACAAAAACCACTCATATTTCAAGAGCCAGCAGCCCCGTTTCTGGTGGCACAACGACAGAGCAGAACCGCATCAACATGGCTCAGGAGAAGCAGGGCGCTCGGCCCAAAGCAAGCACCGAGAGAGCTGGGACACTAGTAAAAAATGGAAAAACTTCGGTGTGGATTTAATAGAAAACTCTTCGTACCTGACTAGTCATTTTTCCTTAGAAAACATATTGCAAACTGCGTTCAGCGAGGACACAATTGATCATGTTCCTTGGGTTCTGTTGAAACTTCTTCAAATATGAAAAATAAATAAACTGTAGACGGGTAGTGTCCATTTCCGAAGCTTTCTTTGCATCGTGTCTCAGAATAACCCTTAACATGCTCCATGTTGCATATCTTAAATGCTGCGTTTCTTTCTAATTTAAAAGAGCAAATCTGTTTCAGAAGTCAGTCTTTATTGTATCATTGTCCTAATTTAGTATATAAAACAATCTCTATGTATTTACTCCATTCTATCATTCCCTGATACATATGTTCTGATCTTTATGTTCTCCTAGTGTTATTAGACTGTGGCTGTGTTCCAAACCCAAACGAACTACCCGTCTAACCCTATTCAAAATACATGCACACAGTAAGATTAGGCTGGATTATTTATTACATTTCGAGTGTGATGCAGCTTTACATGTATACTCTATTGAGCAATGCACTGTGATGAAAATTTCATCAAAGACGATGGAAGAGAGTTGCAAAAAACTCAAGCATCGATAAACTTTTTGTATATATCATTTAAGTAAAAAACTTTATAGGCCTATGTATTAATCAAAATAGTCAACTTATTAAAGTGCACTTTTACAAAAACAAATTGTGTGTGCTCTTTTGACCTTCTTACAACTTAACATCTACAGGAACAAATGTTAAATGGAAAACTTACTTTACTTATGCCCTCCACCCCTTCTATGGTATGGTGACACTCTGAGTGTCCACTAAAGGTCGAGCGGATTTGATCACCAAAGGTCAATCTTTAGAGGTTTCTGTCCTGTCCATTCTGTCTACTTGTCTCAAGGTGTAACCCATCCTTGTGATGTCTGCCTTGAGGTTGCATCGCCAGGTGTTTCTTGGATTACCTCTCTTCCACTTTCTTTGGGGGTTCCATCTGAAAGCCTGTCTGATGCAAGTTGATGGTTTGTGTAGTATGTGCCCTATCCAACCCCATTGGAGGTTGGGAGGTCCTTCCCCATAGGTAGGTGTTATTGACCATGTCAGGCCAGAGAATGTGAAGAATTTTTCTGAGAAAGGTATTGATGAATGTCTAAATTCTTCGAGTGGTAGATTTGGTTACCCTGCAGACAGGTGTGCCAGAGGCCAATACGAGCCCTATGTCAACATTCTGTTGCAATGTGAAATTGAAAACCGGTGAGCCGGGCTGAGGTTGTGTTGCAGATGAAAGGGTAGGGGCGGGGGTCGATGGGACCAGGGCTGGCGCGTCCACAGAGGCGACCTAGGCGGCTGCCTAGGGCGGCAGAATAAAGAGGGCAGCGTCCGCAACACCTCCCTTACCACCCGCGTCCTCAGTTATGTCAGCGACACCTCACTCACCCCACCCGCGTATCCTCAGTTATATCCACGCATAGGGCGGCAGAATAGAGAGGGCAGCATCCACGACACCTCCCTCAGCACCCGCGCCCTCAGTTATATCTGCGCATAGGGCGGCAGAATAGAGGTCTGTGACACCTCACTTCATTTTCATAATCGGTCACTTTCGTTTTCACATTGGGGTTAAAGGCGGCGTGATCGTCCTCTGCCTAGAGCGGCAGTTCAGTTTGCTCCAGCCCTGGATGGGACCCTAATAGTAACTCGGGGGGCCCCAAAACGGTGTTAGCCCTTAGAATCGTTCTTACTCCATAAACCCCCCAATCCCCCCACCCCCCTTTTGCCCATACCTCAAGGTTTCGATCCCATACAACAACATTGACTTCAAAATGGAGTTGAACAGACAGGCCTTAGTGGTCAAAGTAAGTTCTCTCAAAGTCCGGATGTTCTTAAGCTGGATGAAAGCGGTTCTTGCTTTGCTGGAAGCTGGAATCCATTGCCAGTGCAGGGAGGCATGGTGGCTCAGTGGTTAGCACTGGTGCTTCACAGCATGAAGGATGCTGGTTCGAGTCTGTGGAGTTTGCATGTTCACCCCGTGTTGGCGTGGGTTTCCTCCGGGTGCTCCGGTTTCCCCCACAGTCCAAAGGGGTGAGCTAAAGGTGAACTGGATGAACTAAGTTGGCCGTAGTGTATGAGTGTGTGTAAATGTGAGAGTGTATGCGTGTTTCCCAGTACTGGATTGTGACTGGAAGGGCTTCCGCTGTGGTGACCCCTGATAAATAAGGAACTAAGTCGAAGGAAAATGTATGATTGAATGAATTGTGAGTGTCACACTGCAAAAAATGCTTTTCTTACTTTCAATTTTTGGACTTGTTTCTAGTCCGAATATCTACAAATTCTTTAATCAAGGAGCATTTTCAAGACAAGCAAAACATATTGTCATGTTTTGAGAAATAATATGTCAAAATTAAGTGAGTTTTTTCTTGAATCAAGCTAAATAATCTGCCAATGGGGTAAGCAAAATAGTCTTGTTTTTTGATTTGTGATAAGATTATTTTGCTTACCCCATTGGCAGATTATTTAGCTTGATTTAAGAAAAAACTTGCTTCATTTTGGCAAATTATTTCTTAAAACAAGACAATATGTTTTGCTTGTCTAGAAAATGCTTCTTGATTTAAGAACTTTTAGATATTTGGACTACAAACAAGACAAAAAAAATCTAAGTAAGAAAAGCATTTTTTGCAGTGCACTTTTCCTCACTTTAACATTATTGTTGCATGTACATAAGGAGGTCTTGGTTTATATTGTGCAACCTTAATAGATAGCTGCCTTTTTAGACTGTAGAAATTAAAAAACCAACAACATGTTTGAACGGAGCCTTAACGCAAAGTTAAAAGGATACTTTTCCCCTTTAAAAATCTCAGTCTGTACTTTACATGAGAAATAAATTCATATACGCACAACAGGACACAATGAAGGTGAGTAAATGTTGAGTTTTTAACGTAAAATATTAAACATGAAAATACTTAAGGTGAAGTAAGTGATTTCTAAAATGCTGAAAACTGAATACTACACCCAAATTACTCATTAATTTTCCTTCAGTTTGTCCCTTATTTATCAGGGGTCACGACAGCGGAATGACCCTCAACGAAGTATCGTGAATAAACACCCAGAGGATGCAGAGAACATGCAAACTCCACACAGAAATACCACCTGGCCCAGCCAGGACTCGAACCAGCGACCTTCTTATTGTGAGGCAACAGTGCTAGCCACTGTGCCGTCCTACACCAAAATATTTTTTTAAATATTTGCTATATTCTGTGAGTGTGTTGAAAAAGGGTTTGTACTTATAGTCCTGCCTCAGTAAATGAGTAATCTGAGGTGTGTTTCCTACAACCATTGTTGTAACAATACTTTTCATTGTTTCCATCGTTGAGCAATTTAGTACGGTGGTAAGTTAAGATGCAAACATCAAGACATGCAAACAGAACAACACTAACTATCTGAAAGGAAATATCATCAGTTTGACAATACTCATGCATGAAAAATAGCACAGACCACAATGGAAATGCATCTGGGGACCCCAAAAGATGACAAACCTGCACAGAGCATTAAGAATGATGATTACACAAACAAAAAAAAAACAATTTGTTTAAAAATGTGTGAATAGTGTAAAAATTATACAATATTTACTTATTTGGAAACAGTAAGTTTTCATGTCAATTCTGCTCACCATGGCTGTATTTTTATTGGATTAACAACTAAAGACAAAAAAATGTTAATTTATCAAATATTATTAAAAATTTCATCAAACATTTTCTTGTTTAATGTCATTTTAAATGTGTATTTCTGATTTTTCATCATCATTACTCCAGTCCATGTCACGTGATCCTTCAGAAATCATTATACTATGATGATTTGCTGTTCTATATATCGGTTCAAAATTAATAATAATGATTCTTACAATTATTAGCGAGGAAAATATGTTTGCTTGTTTCATATTAGACTATTAAAGAAATTGTTATAGTTACATATTTTTTAAGATATGTTTTTACACTTTCAGGATTAGTTGATAACAAAAATTAAGTTAAATAATATATTTGCAATCTTGTTTACATTATAAATACATCAAAATATGATCATATTTTACATATCAACGAGCAGAACACTTAGCGGAATGACTCAAAATGATTACAAGCTGTCTGGCAACTCAAAGAAAGCACGTTAGATCATATTTGACAGCTTAATTTAGCAAATATTGCGTTGACGTGATGTTAATCCTCGTATTATCGTCCGCCTTTTTCAAAAGCGGGTTGGTCCATTGTAAATTCTAGAAGGGATACAGCTGCGGATACTCACATCAATATAGTGACACTGTACATTAAAAATTAATATTTTAACATTAGTGTGATGATTTGATTTAGGGTTGGGGTAGATACAGACGTTAATTAAATACAATTAATAAGTAATTTAATAAATAATATGTATAACACTCGGTGTAATTACTGTTTTTACAATAATGTGATGGTTGGGTTTAGGGTTGGGGTAAGTATAGACTTTAATAAAGTACATTCAATTGATAAATTGATAAATAATTACCGTCAAATTCTGTCTGTAGCTGTATCCCTTCTAGCAACATCAGTTCATTTGGGGAACTTCCGGTAGGGCGGAGCCTGCATTCTGAGTACGTTGACAAAAATCGACGTAGCTTTCTCTTCTATCCAGGGCACAAGTTTGTGTTTTGTCACAGTTGTGACGGTCGCCAGTTCACTTTCTCACGCCACCAGCAGCATCTGCAACCATGGTCGCCAAGCAGAGGATCCGTATGGCCAACGAGAAACACAGCAAAAACATCACCCAGAGAGGGAACGTCAAATCGTCGGTATGACTGACGACTCTTCATCACGACGGTTAACGTAACGTTAAATCAACGCAACGCAATGTATTAGCGTAAAGTTAAGCATTTAATGGCAATATTAATACATGTGAATGTAGTCTTAAGTGAAATTTTGTCCCCATAAATAAATGTTTACGCTTTCATCGTGATATCACATAGCAGTGCTGCAAAGGAGCTATTGTAACTGATTTAAATGTGATTTTACACAGAGGAACGTCAGTGAGGATAAAGTGTCGGTGGGACCATGGCTCTTGGCGTTATTCGTCTTTGTTGTTTGCGGTTCAGGTGAGTCATGAGCTATCAATACGTGAATTTATCAATATACGTGATTAGCATATGATGTCTAGTAGTTTAGTGAATTATATCAGGAGTTTTTTGTTATACGAGTTGGTAATGGGTTCTTCGTTGAGTCCAAAATACGTAGACTACTCAATTTTGGCACACTGTGAAACCTTGCTCTGCAGTGAAGGCCGAGATAGTAATGCGCTTTATTTACATGGACAAGGCTGGACTGATAGCGTGACTTTATCTACTTGTTTTCACGAGGAACAACACGTGGATCTGCAGGTGTTGCCTCTCTCAAAACAGCACCTAATAACATTTCCAACAGGCCTGGATAAAAAAAAATGTGCAGCTAAAATGTTGCAGATATCCTGATTTATCCACACAAATTAGGCCATTTAAAATGCCTGGTTTCACACGATTCCTTCATGTTGTTGTCCCAACTCAAATTAATAAAAAAATGCTTCTCTTACTTTGAGTTTTTGTTTCTCTGGTCCAAAAAAAATCTTATTTCTGCTTTGAAATAAGATGAATTTGCTTTCCCCCATTTGGCAGATTACATTGCTTATTTTAAGATAAAACTTGCATAATTTTCACATATTATTTTTAAAAACAAGACAAAATGTGTAATTTTCCAGAAAATGCTTCTTGATTTAAGAATTTTGCGATATTTGGACTAGAAACAAGAAGTAAGAGAAGCAGTTTTTGCGGTTTACCTTAATTGTTTTTATAAATGTAAGTGGATTGAACGTAAAACAATTAAGTTGTGCCCAAAAAAAACTCAAGAATTTTGTTGATTCTACTCATTTTATGTTGAACAAGCAGCAAAAACAATTGAGTGTAGAAAATGTCCTTTAAAAAGCTATAATATTCAAGTTAAATCAACTCAATAAAAGCAGTTTAACTCAATATTTTAGTTAAATATAGTTTGTTTCTAGCTGCGTTCATTCTCTTGTCAAGTTTGTTTCTCTCAAAACAGCACTGAATAACACTGCTAACAGTCATGCTTAAATATTCCAGTTGAAATTTTGCAGATATCCTAATTTATGCCCACAATCAGGACATCTGAAATGTCCTGTTAAAGGCAAACCCTGCATTACATTATTTATTTTAGCTAAATCCATGTGGTCATGTTTATGAAAAATTGTGTACACTAAAAAATACTGTGTTCCACACAATTCCTTCATGTTGTTGTCCCAACCCAAATCAACTTTACATTGTAAAAAATGACTTTCTTACTCAGAGTCTTTATGTTTCTAGTCAAAAATAATCTTGTTTCTGCTTTGGGATAAGATTAATTTGTTTACCCCATTTGGCAGTTTTTTTTATATTATATTAAAATAAGACTTGCTTAATTTTGACAACACATTTCTAAAAACAAGAATAAAATTGTAATTGTTCAGAAATTGCTTTTTGTCTCCCCCCAAAAAAACCCAAAAACAATAATTTTGTTCAGTCAGCTCATTTTAAATAAGTAGTTTGAACAAGCAACAGAACAATTTCTGAGTGTAAAAAAATTCCTTAAACTATAATATTCAAGTTAAATCAATTCAATAAACAGTTAAACCCAACATTTATTTTAGTTTAGTATGTTACTTGAAATCTTTAAAAGACAAACCTTTTAAAGGATTACAAGTTTTACATGGAATGTGCTGTACAAACTTTTCCGCCTACTTATTGTGCGTACAACACATTTATAAATGAAGCCATTCATAAAATGCAAGTTTGCATTTACTGACACTTTGTGCGGTTGTATTAGTAATAATAATAATAAAAAGAATAATAATTATGAAAACAAAAAACAGAATTAATACCCATGCCTTTGCACAATACTTTGGGATCTTAAAAAGTACAATGATATAGGACAATGATCATTCTGTGCAAGACGTGTAACATTATTTACCACATTATCACCTTTAATTCACAGTCTAGGCAAAAAAAGTCGGTTGATAGTTTGTCACTTTTGGGTGAACTACCCCAAAAAAGTACTTCATCTCCTTGCCAGCTGGCTTTCATTATTAAATGCATCAGGGATTTTAGGAGATGACCTAACATGGTCTTTTTGACCGTGTCATAAACCGACCCTTCTAGATTTGACGTGGCACATGTTCATTTTTTTTCCTGCCAGCTCCAGCAGCATTTTCCCCATTACAATTTGAGAGTTTGTTTGCATTGAATGAATGACATTTTCGGTCATCTCACTCTGTTTGCTTGACCTATCATTTGTGCTTTCTGTGATTTGGCAATCTTTTATCTGATTTAATCAAGAAAGTGTACGTCCCTCCTGGTTTGTAATGACACTTTTTGGGGGAAAGCAGGTAGTTTGCATGACTTTTCTGAGAAAAAAGATCACCAAGAATACATTTATTCACCTTATTTTTAATGTAAATGGTGTGCAGCCATTGTAAGTTGCTAGATCACTGTAGAAAATGCTGCATTCCACATAGGCATGGTCCGGTATAAGATTCTGATGATACTATATGATGACCTTGGATAAAAGCATCATGGTTTCACAGTTTTGTGATTTCTGCTCAAATGCATTCTTTCTAAATGTCTGGGTAAAAAACTTTTTTCCCTTTGAGCACAATATATTTTATTTTGAGAAACATGTCAGGCTAAATAAATTAAATGATTCATTGACTTCTGCTGTCTTCATTCGTTTCAAAAACACAGATTTCTTTAAAATTCAAAGCAGCAGCTTTAGATATCTTCTCGGAAATACTGTTGTCCTAAAATAAATAAATAAATAAATGAATAAATAAAAAATGACATATATATTTGTGTGTGTGTGTGTGTGTGTATATACAGGGCTCGAAATTGCGACCATTTTGGTCGCATATGCGCCCGAAAATTAATCGATGCGACTTCATAATATATTTGGGCGCATTAGTGCGACCTGTTTTGATTTTTTTTAAAAACGTGCTAAATCGCTCTTCCCTGCCGCTATATTGGTTCATATTAGCTGTCAATCACTCAAGGCTTTTCACTGTTAGATGACAGGGAGGGAGCTTTTATGTCCACGGGAAATGCAAACGGCTAAAGTGTAAAAACTTAAAGCACACAGGTTTGCAAAGTGCAAACCCCACCTAAAGTTGAGACGCAGATGAGAGCGATCATGACACGTGGTGAATATTGATCCGCCAGCTGAGATCAATCGAGTATGTGCTTTTCGGAGAAGGTGGTCGAATCTCGATGCGTTGCATTCACTGCGTGTTCAGCGCAAATGTCCGCTAAAAGTCAAATCTAATACTGTATCATCGCCAAAGAAGCTTGCCTTTACTAAGTTTACACTGAAACTGCCTCTCATAACAAACAGCGGTATTGCGCTGGTGCTCAACCTGCTCATAAATTGGGTCAGCTGACTCGCCTGCTTTTCCACAAACACAGAAAAATGAAAATCAGCTCAGACGGAACATTTAAATTGACACAAACTGAAACCAAAACTTTTAAAGAGTGATAGAAGTGAGACTTTACTTACTTTCTTTTGCCTATTCTTTCATGAGATGTATATATATTTTTTTTAGTTACTGATGACTGTTTTGCAGCTTTCAGCCTTGAATTTAATATTTTATTATAATCTTTTGTTTGTTTTGCAGCTGAAATATTATTTATTAAACTGACATGCATATATATGCTGTTTAGCAGTACAAAATAAATATTTCTTACTGCAATGCTTCATTTTTGTTCGATGCAAACTATACATTTTTCAGAAAGTAACAGACTTTTTATAGCAGATAACTTACATTCAAGCACATTCAAGGCAGCATGATGATGAGAAATGTAATTCATTGTTACTATTATTGTCATTTTCATCATCATTAATATTCTAGAATTATTAGACATACACATTTTGGAATTATTGCACACAAATATCAATGTCATCTCAGCATTAGTTATAGTTGTTTCTGGTTTTTGTTAGTCCTAATTGATGTTGTTTTAAAATACAATATCTCCCTTAAAATACAATTTGCAGCGGTGCTCAATCATTTTTGGTGGGTGCTCCTAAATTTTTTCTGGTGCTCCTAAATTTTTGAAGTTGGGAGCACCGGTGCTACCAAGTAAAAAAGTTAATTTCGAGCCCTGATATATATATATATATATATATATATATATATATATATATATATATATATATATATATATATATATATATATATATTGGATACAATACAGTTAGGCCACTGTTCAATACATACCTCGGTTTTCGGTTCGGTTCTCATGGCTTGACACGTTTTTTTAATTTTTTATTTTTTTTAATTATTATTATTATTATTATTTTTTAGGCAATAGGAACAGTAAGAGGTTAAGGAGGAAAAAAAACTATTTATTGCAATACTCATTTTGTTTTACTTAAAAGCTAAGAAAAGTACACTAGTTCCTAGTGAATTGTATAAAAAAAAAAATGAATCCGGCCCCCGAGGCAATTTGTTCGAGCCCTCCAAATAGTGTGACCTAGACATAAAAATAAATTTAGTTCAGTCGAAAAACGGACGCTATAACTATGAAGTCTTGTGCAACTGTTCAATTCAGTATGAGCTGTGCAGAGCGTGAGTCACCATAAGCGAGTGGTGCGGACAGCCGAAAACATTTGGATATGTTTTGTAGAAAAGGCCTTTTGTACAATGCACTGTAATCGTTAATAGGCATGCAACGATTATCTGATGTCACTATTAACTGCGCTTTTACTCATCACAGTTAATTAATCGTGAAGGCTTCTCTAAGCCGCATTTCTGTTGCACTGAAAAGTTATGACAAGTTGCCAACTGTGCACTATTTTAAAGTTCCAAGTATGTACACCGAGGCTAATACGCACGCACACCAGATTAACTATAGCAGCGGCAGTTCCCATATCACGTCTTTTCTGCTTGCAAGTTTGTTATTTCTAATGTAAGAATGACTATGCGCGCACAAGCCGAGCAACGCAGTAGAAAACATCTCACTGTGAGAGTTGTGCGTGCCTTTGTCAAGCGCCCCCTAACTTTAGAGCATCGTGATTGGATATTTACTCGCGGGGAGGAGTTTCCGTATCTCAGCTCATGGACTTACAGGCACACACAGTCAATTCGGGGAGATATAAAACGCACCATTAATTAAAACACAAAACCAAGAAAACCACAATTCACAAGCGTATATTGAACCGTGGAGGTCGTACCGGACGGTTCAATATAATATTGAGAACCGTGGCATCCCTTATATATATATATATATATATATATATATATATATATATATATATATATATATATATATATATATATATATATATATATTATGTATGTATGCATGCATGTATGACATTCTTTACATTTATTTGTTTATTTATTAATTATTATTATTGTTTATAATTCACATACACACGCAGGTAGTTGGTAGATCTGTGTAAAAAAAAAACTGGTAACTGGTATTTTCTTATCAGTCTTTTCTTAATGTATTGTCATAAAAACACTGGTTTGTATTTTTAAGATAAGTAGTTTAACCCTTCACTGCCATATGTTATTCCTAATTATTTATCCATAGCAGCAAATCAAACAAAAACCCTAAATCATCTGCAGAAAAGAGCTTCGTTTCACATTGCAAAATAAAGTGGATGGGAAAGCTAACATTTGTTGCTCTAAACCTTGAACTAATTTTTCCTCCTCCACTTTTCCAAGGCTGGAACGTGGGCTATCTGTAATGTCACGCTGAGATTCACTGTTTTTTTCTCCTCTCTCTCTCTCTCTCTCTCTTCAGCAATATTCCAGATCATCCAGAGCATTCGCATGGGCATGTGAACAGGACCAGTGACCTTTCGCCAGTTCTTTCGCCTGAATTTTGCCAAGGAAGCCTCTCTTAAAGGCTTTGTGTTGATGATATTTTTTAAAAATCGATTTCTCTTCTACGAGGTGCAACAATCCTGTCATTCCTCTCTGGTGCCTTTACAATGAAGAAAAATCAGAAAGCCATAAAATAACATTCCGATCAATTGTAACGTGATCGTCTGTCAATCTACTCTGATCTAATGTCAAAATCTTAACATGTCGCAAAGAGCGAGGTGATTCCTAATCCCTGACTTCTCGTTCATTCCTGAAATTATTGTGCAAAAATGTTTAAAATGTGTTTGCTTTTTGGAGATCCAGAAACAGCCAGCTATTTTCTACTTTGCACAGGATGAAGTGTTACGAATGAAACGCCAGCCAATTCATCTAAATCACAAATGTTTTTCGAAAACTGCATTACCTCTCTTCTATGTCCAGTAATTTAACTGCTGCTGCTTTCCTTCCAGTATCTTTGGCCTAAATAATCAAGTTCTCTGGCACATAATCTTGTCATTGTGGTGCTGTTGACCATAATACAGCGAGGCTTAGCGATGCAGCTTTTTCAGATGCTATAAATGTCATGCTAGCGTAATGGAGTGAAGAGGAACAGAGCTGGACGAAAATAAAATGTTTCAAAAAAGAGGAAATGGACAGTGGTGTTTTTATTTTGGTTTTTACCAACAAGTATAAAAACCTGTATCTTATTAGGCTAATGCTAATTTTGAGTGTTTTCATTTGCATATTAAAAGCGCAATCAAAACTTGACTGAGTAAAGTAAGGGACGTCTCTACTGGAAAAATAAATAAATGCAGCATATGCTGGAAAGCGGTTTTGATGCTAGTATTGTTGGTTTCAGTGCTGGTCTTGTTGGTGCCCCCTGCTAAAAAATCCAGCTTAAACCAGCCTAATCCAGCTAAAACCAGCTTAAACCAGCCTAATCCAGCTAAAATAGCTTGACCAGCCTGGTTTAAGCTGGATATAGCTGGTTTTTGCTGGACTCCCAGCTTGGCTAGGCTGGCCAAGCTGGTTTTAGCTGGTCATCTCCCAGCCTGACCAGCTAAGACCAGGCTGGAAATGGCTGGAAACCAGCCTGGAAGTGGCCAAAACCCCTCTTAAACCAGCCTGGTCGACCTGCTAAAACCAGCCAACCAGCCTAGGCTGGTTTAAGCTGGATTTTTCAACAGGGCCAGCATTAATAGTAGCAAGACCAGCATGAAAATAGACCTTTTTGTTGTTTATTCACTATAAAGTCCAACTGAAGAGCTTTATTCTGTGGAAACAACCATCTATGTGCAGGGGCAGATTTGGTGATTCCAGGTATTGGGCTCTAGCATTGAAACTCAAAACATTTTCATTCTCTATAGATATGTATTTTTCTCTGGATATTTTATTGTAAATAAACTGTTAAAATATATTTTAAGTGGAACTTTTATCTTCTTGATGTAAAATTAAATGCAGTCAATTCACAAACATAAAAGCAAGTTCACAAACTAACTATATGCAGTTAATTAAAAAAATTGCATGTGCAATATGGATGGAAAATTCCAGTTCATGGGGCCCCCAGTTTTGAAAAAAGGTAATTACGTTAAAATCTTAATGGTTATAGACAGATTTTACAACATATGTTAGAAAATTAATAAAACAGCTATATGATCAATATAGGCTTCATGGCATTGTTTGCAGCCCCCTAAGACCCTTGGGCCATAAGCGTCTGCTTACCGATTTTTGGTTAAGTCGGTCTCTGTCTATGTGTATTATTCTGCACACTTTACTGCTACGTGCCCTAAAACCAAACAATTAGCGATAAAACAATCTGAGCTGTAATAACTCTATTTAAACGTTTAACTGACAGAAACCAAAATGGCTACTTTTTATTGTTGTTAAACAGTCACAAGATGGCGCCAAACGGCCAAAAACAACAGCGTGAAGGATTTCAGGTAGAGATTTTATTTTTAGTACCTCAGCCTCTACCCTAGTCTACTCTTAGCTGGGAGATGACCCGCCAGAACGAGATCTCCAGCTTAAACGAGGCTGGTCCAGGCCCGGATTGGCTAATCGGGAGGACCGGGAGAATTCCCGGTGGGCCGGTCTGTTTTTTGGCCGCGAGGGCCGGTGTCCCTAGCTGCTTGCACTCTCAGCAGTCACACTTTTTTTTTCTATTTATTTATTTGACCATAGCTTTTCTCTTTTTAATCATTATTTTGCCGCAGTGCCGCTCTTTTTATTTATTTTCTCACAGCCCCGTGAGAAAAATGCAGCCTGCAGGTTAACTAACGTTAATGATGATGATGTAATGTAACTATCGACCCCAATCAGCGGCACCTTAGTGAATATAAGAATTCGAATAAAATGAATAAAACACCTGCTCAATGAAAATCAAATGATTCACTACATTAATAAATCTGACATAACTTGATCAGAAATCTAAAAATAGGAGAAAAAGATTGAGCCATCAAAAGAAAGTAGTGCTGTGTCTTAAGGGTCACAAGTCATTAGTTATTTTTTACTTTACCTGATAGCGCCAATGTGGTCCAGTGGTAAGCACAATGCATTTCAATGTCGCAGACCTGAGATCGAATCTCCCTTGAAAAATCTTTTTTTTTTTTTTTTTAGATTTTATTGTTAAGACATAAAATACTGTTAGGGCTGTTGAACATTTGAATTTCTAAAGCAGCAGTTTTCTTGAAAAAGACGTGATAGTGCCATTAGTAACTGAATTGGAATCAGTCTGAACTGAGGTGGGCCGGTCTGGCTTGAAACTCCAGGGCTGAAAATGAGTCCCACTCCGGCCCTGGGCTGGTCAATCTGATTTAGTGGGTCATTTCCCAGCTTGACCAGCTAACCCTGCTAAAAATAAAAAAAGCATATGCTGGTAAGGTATATTTTGATGCTGGTCTTGCTAGTTTTGATGCTGGTCCTTCTGGTTTCAGTGCTGGGCTCAATGCTAGTCTTGCTGGTCTTGACCCGACCAGCAAAACCAGCATAGGCCCACCAGCATGCTGTTTTTTCAGCTGGAAATAGCCAAAACTCTAAAAACTTTCTTTTTTTTAGCAGGGAACCTAAAACTAATTCTAGTAATGACTTATGCTGATAATATAGGCCTATTAAAATATTGCACTTTCATTTTAACATTGATATCATTGGCATCTGTGAATCTATAATCTATATAACTTATTAAAATAGACTGTAATTGTAGTTCAGTATAGTTCACCCAAAAATTAAAAAAAAAAAAAATTCTGTAATCATTTACTCATCCACTTTTCCTAAACCGGTGTTAATTAATTCTGTCAAGAACAAAATAATATACTGAAGATGGAAACAGATAAAGAACTTAACTCAAACCGATACCATTTTAGGTTGAGTAAACAGTACATTTTCATTATTGGGTGAACTATCCCTTTATATAATTCAAACATTACCAATAACAACATAAAGACACAAAGAAAGAAACTTGGCATATATATAAGCCTCATGAACCATAGACCATTTTGAGAGATGTAAACAAAAACGAATGTCCCAATGTAGTTAAATTTTTAGCTTCTGAGAATCCAAAAAGAGCCACATATTGGTAAATAATATTATGATAGCTGTTTTAACATTAAGTTATGATTAAATTGCCTCTTGTTGCAGTTATATGAAATGGTTTGATAATAAGCAATGTTCATGGGCCAATGACATGACCACGTTGAAATGGTCTGCAGACAGTTCACTCAAATTTCTTAATTCTGCAATCATTTACTCATACACTTGTTCTAAACTCGTACAAATTTCTTCTGTCAAGAACAAAGGAATATACTGAAGAAATTTGGAAGCTTGGAAATTTCATGGACTGTTTTCAATTGGAGAAATGAACTCAAACTGATTTAAACCCCTTGAGTTCGAGTAAACAGTGAGTACATTTTCGGTAATGGGTGAACTATCTCTTTAAATGATCCGAAACATTACCAATAATAACATAAAGACACAAAGAATGCAACTCGGCCTGAACCATAGACCATTTTGAGAGATGTAAACAAACAATGGTCCCAATTAATGTATTTTCTGTTTTACATTTTAACTTAGCTTCTGAGAATCCAAGAGCCACATATTGGTTATGATGGCTGTTTTAACATTATAATTAAATTGCCTCTTGACCAATGACATGACCACATTGAAATGGTCTGCAGAGACAGTTCACCCAAATGTCTTAATTCTGTAATCATTTACTCAATGTCCTAGTGAAAAAAACAGCTTAAACCAGCCCAGGCTGGTTGGCTGGTTATAGCTGGTCGACCAGGCTGGTTTTAGAGGGGTTTTGGCCATTTCCAGGTTGGTTTCCAGCCATTTCCAACCTGGTCTTAGCTGGTCAGGCTGAGAGATGACCAGCTTGACCAGCCTAGCCAGGCTAGGAGCCCAGTTAAAACCAGCTATATTCAGCTTAAACCAGGCTGGTCAAGTTGGTTTTAGCTGGATTTAGCTGGTCATTTTCCAGCCTGACCAGCTAAAACCAGGCTGGAAATGGCCAAAATCCCTTTAAAACCAGCCAACCAGCCTAGGCTGGTTTAAGCTGAATTTTTCAGCAGGGTCACTTGATCTAAACTGGTTTGATTTCTTCTGTTCAGAACAAATGATTAGAAAGCTGGGATGAAAATTGCACGGACTGTGTTCAACATGACAGAAGCACAAATGGATTTGAAACCACTTGAGGTTGAGGAAACATGACTACACTTTTTATTATTGGGCGAACTATCCCTTTAATAAATTGAAACATTACCAATAATAACATAAAAAACACAAAAAAACTTGCCATAAAACCAAGAAAAATACTAACATGAATGAAGTTTTTTCTCCTTGCACACACTTGAAGTCTCCGGAAGATGGCGGAGTGGATCTTATTGTTACCCAAAAACTTTCATCGAGTTGCGAAGAAGAAGGAAGCGCTGTGGCTGTTGTTGTCAGAGATGTTGCTGTGGAGACGCTACATTTGCAACTTTATAATTCAGGTGAGACAAGACACAAATGTTTTTATTATTATGTTATTATGTTATTATTTCCTACTCAACGTATTTTAGCGAACGCTTATTAAATTTACACGATAAAATGCCTCAGTGTGGATTAGCAGATTAGTTTTGTATAACGTTTTGCATAATGAAGCATGCCAAATGTAATTCTGAATCGTGTGTTGTGTTTGCTCGTCCATTTTGCATGAAGACCAGATTTTCCCGTTTGGGTGAGGTGATTTTCTTTAAAGACTGACGTAAAGTTGGTTTTGAGCAATTCCAGCGTTATGGATGTGACATTTGCAGTAAAAACTCAACCCATAAATTGACAGAGAAAGTATATGTTAACATTTTATTGAAAAATTTGATTATATTTTCTAGAGCAACTAGCCACAAAGTTATGGGAGCAGAAAAATATCAATCTGTAAACGTGTTTTGTACTTTAAATGTGGAAAATAAGCATGCCTTATGGATGTGACAAAAAAAAGTCTGCGAGTTTACAGTATACAACACACTTTGTAGAAATTATGTGAATTAAACTGCACAACCCAAAAGAAATAATGCTAATCAAAAGGATTTGAGTCGGCTCTCTATAAAACAAAAATGATTGGTTTTATTTTATTTAATATTTTCACATTTCTGATGAAAAAGTGTTGTTATGGATGTGACATCTCTCTGTTATGGATGTGACGCATGTGAAATTACCATTTGTGTGACTTTGGTAAATCAAATAGTAATAGTTTGAAAACATTAACAGATGCTTTTTGAGTATTTTTAAAGTACTGTAAAATACTTGCCTACACAAAAAAACAGAAATGGTTTTCCGTATTTTGGTAAAAACTTAATTTTTTTTTCATGGCAAGGTTGACATTTGCACGGAATTGCTCTTTTACATTCACAAATTCGCTCAGTGACAACTTTTGACGTGCTCCTAATGTTTTCCATGGTACTTTGAATACTCGGTCTGACATAATATGCAAGTATGACTTCAAAACAACATTAGCAATATTTATTTAACTGTGAATTCACTATTGTAAGTTACTTTGTCTCTTGGTCATTGGCTGCTAATGATTTTTCAAGAGTAGTTTATAAAGTTATATTATCAAGGAGAAAGTCCAAATATGTGAATATAAATCCAACTTTGCCTTGACTTAAGTTTTAGTTAAAGGGATAGTTCACCACAGAGTTACATTTTACTCACTTTTTACCCTTCCTCAAATGGCTTTTTAAACCAGTTGATACCAGAAGTTTACATACACTGTATAAAAAGGCACTTTAGTCAGATGTCAATGTGAGTAATCTTTTTCTCTTTTCGTAAGTTAGGTTTATCATATTTGTTTCTGTTCTGCTTAATAGCAGAATTATAAGAGATATTTTTTGAGAAACTTTTTTTGAAAGTCAAGATTATATAAAATACGATTATTATGCCTCTAAAAAAGCTTAAAGGATGGTGTAAAGGTTTTTGGAGTTTCTGATTGGCTAGCTGACAACATTTGAGTTAATTGGAGGCACAACTGTAGAAACTGTAAACTTTTGACTGTCTAGAACAGGTGTGGGCAAACAGGATCCTGGAGGGCCAGTGTCCTGCATAGTTTAGCTCCAACCCTATTCAAACAGACCTCCCTGTAGAGTTCAAGTGATCTTGAAGACACTGATGAGTTTGTTCAGGTGTGTTTGACTAGTGTTGGAACAAAACTCTGCAGGGACACCGGCCCTCAAGGACCAAGTTTGCCCATCCCTGGTCTAGAAATTATAAAAAAAAATTCTTTACAAATTTTCTCTCATTATTCTGGCATTTAGCAAATGTAAATCATGTAGGTAATCCTAACGGACCTAAAATAGTAAACGTTTAGTATGATTTACCATCAGACATTGTTTTTTTAAATGGTTATGTTACTTTTTTTTTAAAGTGTAAGTAAACTTCTGGTTTCACCTGTAAATGTGAAATCATCAACAAAAACTTGAACCCCTTCTATGTTTACAAAAAAATCCGGAACGTCTTTGCCTGTGTGAACAGCGCTTTTTAGAATTTACCGGTAAAGTCGTTCTGGTAATTTTCCGGATATTTACCACTATCGCTGTGTGAAAGGGGCTAGGGACTTGCCTAATTACCCTAAGTTGCCCTTAACCTAGTTAAGCCTTTAAGCTGAATTAGAGCTGCACGATTCTGGATAAAATAAGAATCGCGATTTTTTTTGCTTAAAATAAAGATCACCATTTTCTCACGATTCTGTAGATGTAAAATAAAGGAATGGTAAAAACAGACATATGGCACAACATCGCTAATAATATTATGTGTAGGTCTACTGGTGTCTATAAATAATTCTATTCTACTTATAATAATTCTGACGTTGAATTATTATGTTTGAGATATATGCTTGCAATCTGTCATATTAGACTATTTAATTCACTGGTAAAATCAGACATTTGCCATCATCAGATTATATTCAGCAATATATAAGCTAGAGTAGTTATACTGACATTGTAAACATTTATTTTCATGCACAACTGTGTGTTCGCTATGAAAGAAAACACATCAAATGCTTGTCGTAATCATAACTCTAAAATGCGATGTGATCATTTAAATGAAGTGCACACTTTCGGTTTCATTCTGACTGCTAAGTGCTTGTTCATACTTTGCGCGCGGCTCCCAAACGATCAATCTGTGCCACAAACTGAATATTATTTACAACTGTATTACCTGTTACTCACAACATATGCAGGTTCTGTTCATTAAAGTAGACGTGCGCGTCTATCATTAAGTAGAGCGCCCTCTCTGTGATAACAGCTCACGGTCAGCAGCTCATGTCACGTGTGATTTCCAGATCGCAAAAAAACAAAAATGACATTTTTAGGTGAATTATACCTTATAAATACAGTATGTGACTCATTCAACATCATTTGGAGGTGTCAATGTCACTGAGCAACGTGTGAAACAATGAAAAGACTCGTGCAGCCGCCTTTTCTTCTCTCCTGAACTTGAAAATATGATTGACAGAATCGTAGAAATGCTGGATTAAGATCGTCTAGGGGGTCGAATCGAGATCGCGATCTTTTAACGATTAATTGTGCAGCTCTAAGCTGAATACTATTATCTTGAAACATATCTGGTCAAATATTTTGTAGTGTCATCATGGCAAAGATAAAATAAATCAGTCATTAGAAGTAAGTTATTAAAACTATTATGTTTAGAAAAATATACATTTAAACAGAAATTCGGAAAAAAATATATATACAGGGAGAATAAAAATTCAGGAGGGTGAATAATTCTGACTTTAATTGTGTATATAGATACAGTTCTGCTTTTCACTTTGATGTGGTCCTTTTGGATTCTGTTCTACGTTCAATACTGAAGTTCTGACATGGTTGTTTATTGTTTTTTTTTGTGCACCTGAAGGCGTAATAAGATGTCTCCATTGCTGACAGCCATTTAGAGCCACTTCCAGCTCAATTCAATATGCTGCAAGCGGAGACTCTCCAGCTCCTGTGCCTTACGGCCTCCAGTGGCGTCCCACTATTCTCCCGAGGATCCTCCAAGCAGCTTCCCTTTTCCGTCATCGGCTCCTTAAACGGCGTCCACATGTTTGGTGCAGGCCACGGAGCGCAGTTGTCCAGCTGTGAGACGGATCGGGGCAGTCGTGTGGTCTGGGGGGTCTTTCAGGACAGCCTGATGCTAATTGCGGTGAGCGGCAGCGGAGGCTCCTCTATTAGCCAACTGCAATTGCGCCGTCTGCTGGAGAACGTGTGGAACTGCATGGTCCTAGTTCTGGGACAGGACGAGTTGTCGAGCATACGCAACGTGGAGAGGTTAAAACGAGAGTTGCGCTCTTGTTACCGCCTCATCGACATGCTGTTGGAGCGTGTCAATGATGAGGAAGGATTTATGGGGGATCTGACGCAATGCACCGACTGTTTGCTTCCGTCCCACTCTGGATTGCTTCTTCAGGAGGCTGTAGACTCCTTCGCCCAAGCGACGGAGAGCGAATTTGGATGTCTGCTTTTAAACGGGCGTGTGGCTCGGGCTACAGAGAAATGGTGGTCTCGATTGACTCCGCAGGAAGTTGTTGTGCTTTCGGTGTTGGTGCGTTCGCTTGCTGATGCGTCGTCTTGTGACTATCCGGTCTTCCTTCCCAAAGGCAGTCCCACTGTCGCTATTCGTTTGCTCAGTTTCCAGCTGCTTCCAGGTAGGCTTCTGTCGATGCCAAATATTCTTGTTGCGATTATTTGTTGAAAGCTTTTATCATGGTAGTGATGGGGCGCTTCATGAAAAAAATTAAACATTTGGGTCAGGGCTAGGCATGGGACGATGACAGTTTCAAGTTTTACCGCGGTTTGGAAAAGCCAACGTTTTAAAATCGCTAAACCTTTCTGTACTGCGGTATATGTACGTTTTTGTTTTTGTTTTTCGCAACTATTTTATTTAGTTTTTGAGGTCAACAGCGTGTCCAGCATAAAAGGAGCATCCACATCAAATGCGTCTGGTCAGCCCATGATTTACCTGAAAAGCAAATCACCTACGCAGCAACATCCAAGCATGCTATCCGCTTGTTAAGTGGTGACGTGTTTGTGACGTATGTAATACTGTTTCCGGGTCCAAGCCGCCATTCATTTGAGTGGAGAAATCATTCGTTTATGATCACGTTTTATTCCAATCACACATTAAAGTTAATTTTATACAAAATCATAGTGTACACTACAATCTCTGGGCTTGCTGCATAACAAATACCAAAAATTTAACAATTTATAAAAAAATAATCACTTTCTGGCCATCGGATATTAGGCATGGACATATATACTGCGATCGTGATTTTCAAAAGCATTAAATCGCTTTGTAAACGTTTATTATTACCATTTCAATATACACTCACCAGCCACTTTATTAGATACACCTATCCAACAGCTTGCAAATTTCGAATGGGGTCCAAGTTTGGGGTCACCAAACTTGTTCCTACAGGGCCGATGTCCTGCAGATTTTAGCTCCAACCCTAATCAAACACACCTGAACAAGCTAATCAAGGTCTTACTAGGTATACTTGAAACACCCAGGCAGGTGTGTTGAGGCAAGTTGGAGCTAAACCCTGCAGGGACACCGGCCCTCCAGGACCGAGATTGGTGACCCCTGGTCTAGGTGCGATCTTTTAACGATTAATTGTGCAGCTCTACTTAAAATAATACAAAACGGTATAACTAAAGAAATCTTGATTGCGCTTCTCGTCCTAACTGAACAGTTGCATCATCGATGACGTACAGTAAGCGTGCTCGGGCTCAGAAGGTAAAATTGCAGTGTGAGTGCAGGGAGAGCGGATGGAGGACAATCGTGCTCAGGCAAGATATAAGGCAACTGTTCCTGGTGTGAGTACACCCTAATACCCTTACACCATGCCTAGTCAGGGTCGACCCAAGTCTTCAGGGGACCCTAAGCTGGATTTTATTTGGGGCTCCCTTGATGCAACCAATATGACACATTATTCTCAATCCTTGATTATTCACACACTATAAAAATCTCCTTTTGGTTAAACAGAAATTGGGAAAAAACATACAGGGGGGGTAATAATTTTGACTTCAACTGTATATGTCTTCTTCCAGGGGTTCATGTGTGCGTCCTCTGCGGCCCCAAACCCTCTTTGCACAATGCAAGTGAGCTCATCAGTCGTTTCTGGTCCACTTTGGTGGAGAATCTACGCACTTGTTTGGAGCAGGCCAAGCGTTCCAGTCTTCCACCATCTGTAAGCCTCCGCTGGGACGTCCAGGCTCTTCTACTGATCAACTGTGACTCCCGCCGTGCCCTTACCGTGTGTCCTCGGGTTCGGGTTGGTGCTCCTGCAGAGGATACACCACCTCTGATCTCAACAGCCAGACGTTTGGAGCTCCTTCGGCTCTTTTACGTGTTTGCCGTGACTCGATATTTTACCTCACAGGAGTCAACAGCATCGGATTTCGCTCAGGGATTCACTCACGTTCCTGTGCAGTGTTATCTCGTCACTGACGAGTGTAAGTGTTTTGGTCTTCAGAGTCCTCAACACCAGCTCTTCCTCCTCATGGATCCCTCTGTGCCCACGTTTGCCTTGCGGACGGTAGCCACACAGACTCTCTCAGCCATTACTTCAGCGACTGGCTTTTAAAGCATTGGTTTGGTCTCGTATGGTTTACTTGAATAGTTATCAGAACTATAGGGTTGTCAAAAGTATCGTGTTTGGTACCAATCGGTAATTAAAAATGTCAACAGATTCTTTGCTGCCAAGTGCAAACACAGATACACGGACACTGGAGCGTTTCAAAGCCATGGAAATCAGTCGATTCATCAGCGGATCGCTTGTATGTGAGCTCATAGACAGATCAGCTGATTGACACGGCTTTAAAGCGCTCCAGTATCCTCGTATCTGTGTATTTTTTGAGTGTTGTGTTCACATGCTCAACAGAAATGACTGTGATTGGCTGCAAAGGTCATCGCTTCACCATTCTTCACCGCTGTTCACCAACTGCAAACACCGATTTATGGACACTTGAGCATTTCAAAGCCATGTAAATCAGTCAAGTCATCAGTGGATCGCTTGTATGTCCGCTTATAAACAGATCAACTGATTGTCACGGCTTTGAAACGATTCAGTATCCGTGTATTTTTTTGAGTCTTGTGTCCACATGCTCAACAGAAATGACTGTGATTGGCTGCAAAGGTCATCGCTTCACCTATGGTCAACGCTGTTCGCCAAGTGCAAACACAGATACAGACTCTTGAGCGTTTTAAAGCCATGCAGATCAGTCGATTTATCTGTAGATCGCTTGTATGTGAGCTCATAGACAGATCAGCTGATTGACGTGGCTTTAAAACGCTCTAGTATCTTTGTATCTGTGTATTTTTGTGAGTGCTGTGTCCACGTGCGCAACAGAAATGACGGTGATTGGCTGCAAAGGTCATCACTTCATCAATGTTCATCGCTGTGCAACCGCAGATACACGAACACTTGAGCATTTCAAAGCCATGTAGACCAGTCTACCCATTGGTGAATTGCTTGTATGTCAGCTAATTCAGTGGTTCTCAAAGTGGGGGTCGGGACCCCCCCAGGGGTCGCGGGGCAATGAAGGGGGGTCGCCTGGTGATTTCCAAAAATCTATTTATTTTTATTAAACCATAAGAATTAACATATTTTATCCATAAATATACTGATAATAAAAATATAAAAATAGTCGTTTATAGTTACTATATACTATATAGTTACTATAGTAGCTTATAGTTACTAGTTCTATTGGATTGCGACCCCTGGGGTAAATACATTATATTAAAGGCAGCAATAGCGTCAGATGCATTTTGATTTTTCAACATCAGGTTATACTTTCTGGCACATTTAAAGCACTGACACAAATTTAATTGGTGTGTCTGCGTCATTGCATGCAAGGTTTCTGTATTTATAATCACCTCAGAGGATATTGGGGTCGCAAGTCATTGGCATTGTTATTTTGGGGGTCGCGGGCTGAAAAGTTTGGGAACCCCTGAGCTAATTGACAGATCAGCTGATTGATGCGGCTTTAAAACGCTCCAGCGTTCATGTATTTGCATTTGCACTTGGTGAATATTGGTGAAGAGTGGTGAATGACCATTACAGCCAATCACAGTCACTCTTTTGAGCACGTGAACACAATGGCCAATGAGCAGTGTTAAAGAATGTTAGCTGAAAATGGACGTTTTTAAAATTGCTGTACCGATTGGTAGCGAATTCGATACTTTTGACAACCATAATCAGAACTACTGGATTTGTGAATGAACTGCTCGTGCATTAAAGTCACTTTAATTTCAAATGTACTGATGGATTTTTAACTTTAATTCAAATGAAAAATGAATGACCTTTGGCTGTAATGGACAAACACCGCAAGGGAAAAGAGCAGTTTATTAGAAGATTAACACCTTGTTAGCTCCTGATACATGTTAACCTATTTTACCAAACAGAACTCCATAGTGTTAGCAATTATTTTGTGTGTTCGTTGCTTAAGTAGTGCTGAAAAGCTGGAATAACTGGAAAATCACTGGATTGAACCTAAAGTGAATCAAAATTGAAGCTCTTAAAAATGTACTGTATAACAATATATGTATTGCATTCACAATGTGAAACTACAGACGCTACCTTTGGCTGTTACTGAACATGAATGTTAAAGTGTGTACTTTAAGGGATAGTTCACTCAAAAAAATACACGTTCACTCACTATTTACTCTTCCTCAAGTGGTTCATGAGTTGTTGTTTTTTTTACTGTTGAGCACTAACGAAGATATTTTGAAGAAAGCGAACAACATGAAACCATTGACTTCCATGAAAAACAAATAATGCGGAAGTCAGTAGCTACAGGTTTCCAGTTTTCTAAACCATATCTTCTTTTGTTTTCAACATGTTTGAAAAAAGTGAAGGTTGAGTAAATAATGACAGAACTTTCAGTTTGGGCTGAACTATCTCTTTAATTCCACTGATCAAATTAGTTTAATAACTTGCTTGATTTTGTGTTTTGTAATGCATATATAGACTTTTGTCTTACGTTGAACAAGAAAATAAAATCATTCTGCTCTTTAGCAATAAATCAGCTGTTTCTTTTTATATCAACAGTGTTGATGACCTGCTACTTTTGGTGAGATTCTGTAGCGCTAATCCTGGATGCTATGCTATCCCATGATGCAACATGAGAGAATTCATGAATGAGAGTGAAGCGAGAAGGTCAGAAGTTAACATGAATAATTCATATTTTTTATTAAATTACCCAATAAATTGTATTTCATTAATGTCACACCTAAACCCAACCCCCACAGCAATGCAAAAACAGTAATTATAATGAGAATTATTCATATTATTTATTAAATTACCCAATAAATTGTATTTTATTAGCCCCTGCCCTAAACCCAACCATCACAGTTATTTAAAAAATAGTATTTATATTGAAAATTACTCATATTATTTAATAAATTACCAGTTGAATTGTATTTTATTAGCCTCTACCCTAAATCTACCCTTCACAGTAATATAAAAACTGTAATTATGACAAGAATTAATCATATTATTTATTAAATCACTGATAAAATTGTATTTTATTAACTTCTTCCCCTACCCCAAGCCTCACAGTAATGAAAAAACAGTGTTTATAATGAGTATTATACATATTTTTTATTAAATTATCCATTAACGTCTTTATTAACGTCTACCTCAACCCCAACCCTTAACCCAACCATCACAGTAATGTAAAAACAGTAATTGTGACAAGAAGGAATTGTATTTTTAATTAAATTACCCATTAAATTGTATTTTATTAGTGCCCACCCTAAATCTACACCTCACAAATATGTAAAAACAGTAATTATACTAAGTTTTATTCATATTTTTAATTAAATTACCCATTAAATTGTATTTTATTAGTGCCCACCCTAAATCTACACCTCACAAATATGTAAAAACAGTAATTATACTAAGTTTTATTCATATTTTTAATTAAATTACCCATTAAATTGTATTTTATTAGTGCCCACCCTAAATCTACACCTCACAAATATGTAAAAACAGTAATTATACTAAATTGTATTCATATTTTTAATTAAATTACCCATTAAATTGTATTTTATTAGTGCCCACCCTAAATCTACACCTCACAAATATGTAAAAACAGTAATTATACTAAATTTTATTCATATTTTTAATTAAATTACCCATTAAATTGTATTTTATTGTTGCCTACCCCAACCCAAAACCTACCCCTCACAGTTGTTATCATTGTACTCGCTGGTTCGAGCCTTGGCTCAGTTGGCGTTTCTGTGTGGAGTTTGCATGTTCTCCCTGGGTTCGCGTGGGTTTCCTCCGGGTGCTCCAGTTTCCCCCACAGTCCAAAGACATGCGGTACTGTTGAATTGGGTAGGCTAAATTGTCCTTAGTGTATGAGTGTGTGTGTGTGTGTGGATGTTTCCCAGAGATGGGTTGCGGCTGGAAGGGCATCAGCTGCGTAAAAACTTGCTGGATAAGGTTTCGGTTCATCCCGCTGTGGTGACCCCGGATTAATAAAGGGACTAAGTCGACAAGAAAATGAATGAATGAATTGTATTGTTGTACTAGCATACGTAATTACCGTTAACTTCAGTCCACAGCTGTATCTCTTCAAGACTTCAGCTGTTCATTGGTCAGAATTGTGTGTAACTCCTCCCTCTGCTGGTCAAAATCTCACAGACCACAGCTGATGGGTCTATTCCAGGTGTGGGCAAACTTGATCCTGGAGGGCCAGTGTCCAGCATAGTTCAGCTCCAACCCTATTCAAACAGACCTCCCTATAGAGTTCAAGTGATCTTGAAGACACTGATTAGTTTGTTCAGGTGTGTTTGATTAGTGTTGGAACAAAACTCTGCAGGGACACTGGCCCTCGAGGCTCAAGTTTGCCCATCCCTGGTCTATTCTTATCAAATGAGCAGACAAAAGCAGTTACTGTCTAAACAATTTAACTAAAGACAATAATAATTAATAACTGTGTGAGTATTTTGAGCAAATGATTTTAAATAGCATTGTGTAACCTACACAACATGCTAACCATGCACTGCAGCCAATAATTGAAAAGCTAAAAAAGACCTTAACAAAAATAAGTGTGGAAGACAACATGATTGTTTGGCTCTGCAAAATAACATCTTTCAACTGACAGTAACGCACTGCAAAAATGCTTTCTTACTTAGAGTTTTGGTCTCATTTATAGTCTAAATATCTAAACGTTCTTGAATCAAGAAGCATTTAAATAAAACAAACAATATAATCTTATTTTAAAATGAACAGCAAGATTATTTTGCTTACTCCATTATTAAATTATTTAGCTCATTTAAAACTCAATTTTGGCATTTGTATAATTACATATGAATAAAAGCAATTATACATTGAACGTACTGTTCACTGGCTGACAAAAGTCCTGTCGTTGATCTCAGTTGTAAGAGCAACAAATAATAACTCGACTTTTAGTTGATCATATGGAAATGTGGCAGAAGGTTGATTTTTCAGATGAATCATCTGTTGAACGGCATCCCGATCAACCCACATGGACCCAAGATTCTCAAAGAAATCAGTCAAGTTTGGTGAAGGAGAAATCATGGTTTGGGGTTACATTCAGTATGGGGGCGTGCGAGAGATCTGCAGAGTGGATGATCAGCATTAACAGCCTGAGGCATCAAGACATTTGTTCTGGCCATTACATTACAAACCCCAGGAGAGGGACAATTCTTCAGCAGAATAGCGCTCCTTCTCAGTGGCGCCTGCAGCCGTACGGCAGTACACACTATGCGTACCTACCATGAGAGGGCTGGAATTAATGCCGATCATTATTTATTTATTTATTTGTGACATAATTGAAATGGATTATTAAACAGTATACACTACAGCTGCCTGCTTTTCCAACACAATCTCACGGCAATTCGTAACTTTTTCATTTAGTGGCTAATTCGTATGAATTCGTACGATCTAATTCGTACAATTTAGTACGATTTGCTCATCCCCCAATGACGGTTGGGGTTAGGGGTGGGGTCAGGTGCCACGCCTCCTTTTTAAAATCGTACCATTTCGTACGACTGAACTCGTACGAATTCGTGCTAATTAGCCACTAAACTGGCAAAACTACTTACGTTTTCTCGTGAGATCAGGCTGGCTTTCCACTATCATGCCAAATCATTCTTAAAAACACTTCGGTAAGGTTACAGTTGTTTCTCCACTGAGGACTCAGGGAGTGAAGTTTACCAACAGCTGCATGCACCACTGAAAGACTTTGTTTTTCTGCTGCGCATCGAATAAAGACACGCTTAACATCATCGATGTTCACAATCCTATAGCTACATCATATATCCATGAAACATGAACTTGCAGACTCTTTGAACAACGAGGAAATAACTGCACTTTAGTCAAGCCAGACGGCTTGTTTTGTAAAGTAATGCAGGTGCTATACCACCTTAAGGACGGTTACGGCGTGTTGTGATGTCGGCCGTCACCGGAGAAAGTCTAGTCTTTCTTTACTTTATTGGACTTTTGTTTGAAAGCTTTAGTGGCGCTGTGTCCAAGGTACTGTTGTATGAGTAAATTATAGCCTATATATGCACCAATAAACAGGTCAAATTAATGAATAAATAAAATAAATATGGATTCTCAAATGTCGGTATTGTTTTTTTTTTTTTAAATAAACAAAATTTTTTTATAAAAATAAAACGAGCAATTTTCAAAAAAATTTTAACGATTCAGTTAAATATAAGATGGACATTTATGGGGCATGTAACATGCTTCTGTGTTGTTGTTTTTTCTCAGTGATCTTTATTACATACTGGGTAGCTGCGCAAAATATTTTCTAAAATGTCAAGCTGGAATTTGTCGATAGCTTAAAATATCAGACAATAAAATATACAAAAATAACAAAAAATAATAAAAATGCAAAGATAAAAAGAGCAGAATTTTGATAAATTATATAATAATATTGGTTTTTATTTTACTTGATGCATTCGTTATTTAACGTTTGAATACTGAAATAACAGCCATCGGAAGGGGGCGGGGCGGGGCTGGATTTGTGCATACATTAGAATAAAATCCTGTAGGCGCCCCTGCTCCTTCTCATACTTCAGCCTCTACATCAAAGTCCCTGAAAGGTCAAGGTGCTCCAGGATTGGCCAGCCCAGTCACCAGACATGAACATTATTGAGCATGTCTGGGGTAAGATGGAGGAGGCATTGAAGAGGAATCCAAAGAATCTTGATGAGCTCTGGGAGTCCTCCAAGAACGCTTTCTTTGCCATTCCAGATGACTTTATTAATCAGTGATTTGAGTCAGAGATGTATGGATGCAGTCCTCCAAGCTCATGATGGAGTCAGACACAATATTCATTCTGTCTCCACTGCAGCAGGACTTTATATTCTATACTGGACATTATTTCTGTTCAGTGATGAGACTTTTGTCTCATCAAAGTCAAACCTTACTGCCCTTATAAAATCCATAAAAATCAAGGCATGGTCATATTTTATTTTGGTCAAATAAGCGTAATCTAGAGGCCTTTGCCTTTTATATAAGCCACTTCTGATACCAAATGATCAACTAGAAGTCAAGTTATTATTTGTTGTCCCTAAAACTTGGATAGGCGACAAGACTTTTGTCAGGTAGTTTATGTCTTCAGTTGATGTCAACAGTTTTACCTTCACAAAGACTAAATATTGCACAGTCCTATAAAAGGCTAAGAAAATAAAGAAGTCCTGTTTTATATTAAACTATTCATCCACGCCCAGTTTCATTATATTTGCTTTAAAGGAATAATCCGGGTTAAATACCAGCTGAGATCTGTGACATGCCTCAGTTTGCAAAGACAATGTGTTGACAGAAATGTGCTTACAATGGAAGTCAATGGGGCCCCTGAGACTGTAGGAAGCATCCACTGCCTATCCCTTCTGTCCCTGACGAACTGGTCTAAGTATTAGGTCAGTTCTTAGATCACATTTCTAGCTTCCTGGTGTCATTATTCATCTTTATTTATCACATCATCTTGGTGGTGTGCATTTATACAGTGAAATTTGGAATTATTTGCCTCCCTGTATATATTTTTTCCTCAATTTCTGTTTAACAGAGAGCAGTTTTTTCTTAACACATTTCTAATCATAATAGTTTTAATAATTCATCTCTAATAACTGATTTATTTTATCTTTGCCTTGATGACAGTAAATAATATTTGACTAGTCAAGATGCTAGTATTCAGCTTAAAGTGACATTTAAAGGCTTAACTAGGTTAAGTAGGCAAGTCGTCATTGTATAACAGTGCTTTGTTCTGTGGACAGTTAATTTTTTGTATAATGTTATCTAATAATAACTAATAATTTTGACCTTAAAATGGCTTTTAAAAAATAAAAAAAACTGATTTTATTCTAGCAAAACAAGACAATAAAGTCTTTGCTCAAAAAAAAAAGTATTATAGGAAATACTGTGAAAAATACCTCGCTCTGTTAAACATCATTTGGCAAATATTTGAAAACTAATCATTTTTACTTCATCTGTACTTTAGTTATTATACTATATATGTTATGTATATATATACACACACACACACACACACAGTTAAAGTCAGAATTATTAGCCCCCTTCGAATATCTACAGAACAAACCACTTTATTTTTAAGGTTATACAATAACTTGTCTAATTCCCCTAACCTGCCTAGTTAACCTAATTAACCTAGTTAAGCCTTTAAATGTGACTTTAAGTGGTATAGAAGTGTCTTGAAAAATATCTAGTCAAATATTATTTACTGTCATCATGGCAAAGATAAAATAAATCAGTAATTAGAAATGAGTTAATAAGACTATTATGTTTAGAAATGTGTTGAAATCATCTCTCCATTAAACAGAAATTGGGGAAAAATAAACAAGCGGTCTAATAATTCAGGGGGGCTAATAATTCTGACTTTAACTGTGTGTGTGTGTGTGTGTGTGTGTGTGTATGTATATACATATATATATATATATATATATATATATATATATATATATATATATATATATATATATATATATATATATATATATATATATACTACATTTAAAGTAATACTTTATGCAAAAGCGAGAGAGGATTGAAGCAGAACTGTGTTCTTTAGGTTTACAATCAAAAAAAGAATTAAAGAACCTGGGTGTTATTTTCGATTGTGATCTTAATTTTAAATCTCATATTAATCAAGTTACAAAAACATGTTTTTATCATTTACGAAATGTTGCCAAAATTCGTTCTTTCCTATCTTTTGATGATGCCAAGAAATTAATTCATGCTTTTATTTTCTCTCGGCTTGATTATTGCAATGCTATCTATACTGGTCTACCTAAGGGTTCTACAATGAAGTTGCAATTGATACAAAATGCAGCAGCCAGAGTTTTAATGAAATTGAAGAAACGAGAGCACATCACACCAGTATTAATAGAATTACACTGGTTGCCTGTGCACCAAAGGATAGATTTTAAGATTCTTTTATTAGTTTTTAAAGCACTACACAATATGACACCTTCCTACATTTCCGACTGTTTAACAAAATATAATCCAAACCGTTTACTACGCTCTTCTAGTGCTGGACTTTTAGAATTTTATCCTGTAAATCTGATGCGATCTGGCGGCACTTCTTTTAGCCATTATGCTCCAAAAATTTGGAACTGTCTCCCCCTTGAAGTGAAAGAATCACCAAGTATTCATGTTTTTAAAAAGCGTGTTAAGACACATCTTTTTAAAATTGCGTATGATTAAACAAGTTTGTTAAGTGTACGCATTTTATCTATTTTGTTGTAGGTTTATGTATGTAATGTATGGTGTGTGCCTGCATTTGTAAGGACTATTGTGTGTGTGATCATGTGAATATATACTTACATTTTGTGTACATGAATGTTTTTATTTCAGTATATGTGATAAGTTTTTGTGGTCTGTTTTAATGTTTTTGTTGTTGTTTGTGAGGCACTTTGAGTTGCATGTATGTTGGAAAAGTGCTATACAAATAAAGTTATTATTATTATTATTATTATTAAAAGTCTTATCTCTAAAGTAGACATAATAAGGTTTGTAATAATGTCGTCATTATCACTACAAGTACAAATGTAAACAATTAAAACAAGCACACTTTTATTGGAGGGCTGTGGTGTGTTTACTTTTTATTCTGTGAGAAATGTGTCATGAGGTTTGGTTTTGATTCAAAGTCCAAATATCTATATATATATATATATATATATATATATATATATATATATATATATATATATATATATATATATATATATATATATATATATATATATATGCAGAATTATTAGCCCCTCTTTGCCTTCATCAGGCTTGCATTTTCACCACAAAGGGTATCCTTTTGGTGGGTGTGGTGTATGACAAAGTTTAAGTCGACCTCATCCTCGCTCGAATAAATGTCTACAGTAAAGCTGTACGGGTCGTTCACATATCATATGAGCAGCACTTCTCACAAAACAGATGCTTTACACACATAAATACTTGTTTGTAAATGTTTATTACTAACTTTGTTATGAACATGAGTTGATTATAACTGCAGATCAATGACAGTGCGAAATAGGCCACTGTAACGTCTGTAATTATATAAAATAAATACATAAATGCAACATATATGAACACATACAGCCCCTTACAGTCTCTGATATATTATTAATTACAGAAAAAACTACACACAGCAGACATTTAGTCCTTATTTGAGTATAAAAACACACGCAATATAGCCCACAGTCAGAGCAAACCTCTCATCTGTGTCTGTAATCTTCAACAGCACTTGTAAGCTCTGTTAGAGAGTCATTTTGTCATTCCCAGTTCATAATAGTCCAAAAGACGAAGATAAACATGGCAGTGTGTTCATGATTCACTTTGCTAAAACAATTTTGCTCCTGTGTTTTGACGGCTTCTCTTTTTTTCCGCGTTTCACTCTCGCTTCACTCTCATGCTTGTCCTTTTTTTTCTGAATGGATCCGATGACGGAGACACTTCAATAATCACACACACATTATTATCATCATCTCAAGAAGTTCATTATATCAAATACAGAAGCGATCACAAGCTCCCGGAAGAAAGATAATACCGCTCGCGTTTTTAGACGGGCTCGTAAAACAACAACAGGACACAGCAGAATTTTCTTCTTGGCCTTGTGTCTGTTCATCGAGACATCGACAAGGTTTGTTTGAGCCCGGGTCATCCATGGCTCGTTATTATATCCATATAGTATTTCCATGTAATGTCTTGGCTTTGTATTTTTAAAAAAAACATGGCGGTTCCTTTGTTTACGTTCTGAGCTTGTGACGTATCTCTAACCAATCAGCATTGAGCTGCACGTGTAGCTCCACCTTTTGGTACCTTTTCTCTCGTTTGGTACCCTTTCGAAAGGGTGCCGAGAAAGTGGTACGGTTTGGTTTGGTACGCTTTTTGACAGTGGAAACGGCCATAAAAGCGTACAAACCAAACCGTACAGTACCGTACCGTACCACTCAGTGGAAACGGGCCATCAAACTATTAAAAATGTTTTTAAAAAGTCACTTTTTTCTACTTGTCAACCCTCTACTGCAGTGGTTCTCAAACTGTGGTACGTGTACCACTAATGGTACGCGGGTTTCCTTCTAGTGGTACGCGGAGGAATGAAATATGTCATGTACATGCTACATTTATTTTAAAATTTATAAAAAATTATGTATATAATATGCCATATATGACATATAGCCTATATTTCTGAGGTAATCTGCCACGTTTTTTATCTGAGCAGAGTTGTAGCCACTTTACTGAGCCTACTACGCTACTGTATTTCAATACTGCTCATTTTTGGTGGTACTTGGAGAGACAATTTTTTCTGAGGTGGTACTTGATGAAAAAAGTTTGAGAACCACTGCTGTACTGCATGCGATTACCATACGGCAACATGATACTTATGTTAATTTACTTGCCACTGTTTCTTAAAGACCAACATTTTTTATTTTTTTTTCCTGAAGGAGAACACCTTAGAGTAGCCAATGATATGCTTTGCTTGGACAGGAATCACAGGACAGATTTTTCTAATCCCCATTGATAAGATAAAATAAAGTAGTGACTGCAGATCGAAGGAAAGTAGTGGAGTAAAAGTACCGATACAGCACTAATAATGTACTCAAGGGAAAGTAAAAGTACACATTTTTAAAACTACTTACAATTTCTGAGAAATACAGTAGTTCAAGTATTTGTAACTTGTTACCTTACACCACTGAAATTATATTCACAAAATGTCTTACAGTTTAACTTAAGGGAACCTTAAATAGGCTATATACAAGGTTCTTACACCTTTTCCAACTTCAAACTCCAGCACTTTTCAAGCACTTTCAAGGTGCATTTGTATGCTTTTCCAGCACCTAATAACCATGGTTATTTACGTTTATTGTTGTATGTACTTTTTCACATTTATGGCACGTTCCATTGTGGCATTTTAAAAAACACAATATGACAATTCAACTTAAATTCTTAAGTACTTTCGAGCATAGATTTATTGGGATAGTTCACCCAAAAATGATAAAAAAAATAAGTAAATAAATATAAAAAGTTCAGTTATTGGATGTTTTTAAGTTTGGTCCCTTTTTACTTAAAGTTTATATCTCACGAAATAAGCTTACAGTCAGATTTTGTTTGTGTGTAGTACCAAAATTTCATGACTAGTCGTTCATAATATTTCATGTGCATTGTTATTGTTTTTACAGTCATTGGATTGGTATTTCAGGTGCAAAGATGCATTAAGGGTGAATGTCTCCTGCATAGAAATGCATAGAAAGCTAATAGTGCCAAAACAATATGAATTTAAATTGTGTTAATTAAAATTCTTAAAAACTTAAAACTGTATTTTTACATACCCAATATCTGCAGTCTTTGAATTCAGAACCAAAAAAATCAGAAGTTCTTTAAAATTCTGACTTAAAAAAATATGTTGTCTTAAACTTCAGATGTTCAATAATCAAGTTAAGAAATACAAATTCAAAAATTTCTAATAGCTTATAATCAGTATTATTAAATTACAATTGTTAATAATTCAGTTGAACACACTTCAAATTCAGATTGTTTTGGCTTATTATTAGCTCCATAAATACGCGCATGCGCTGAACATTTTGCAATGAAAACTGATCGCACGACAACAATTTATGCACTCGCACATATGCTCCCAAATATATTTTGAGGTCACATATCCCTGCTGAAAATTCCAGCTTAAACCAGCCTAGGCTGGTTGGCTGGTTTTAGCTGGTCGACCAGGCTGGTTTTAGAGGGGTTTTGGCCACTTCCAGGCTGGTTTCCAGCCATTTCCAACCTGGTCTTAGCTGGTCAGGCTGGGAGATGACCAGCTAAAACCAGCTTGACCAGCCTAGCCAAGCTGGGAGTCCAGCCAAAACCAGCTATATCCAGCTTAAACCAGGCTGGTCAAGCTGGTTTTAGCTGGATATGGCTGGTCATTTTCCAGCCTGACCAGCTAAGGCCAGGCTGGAAATGGCTGAAAACCAGCCTGGAAGTGGCCAAAACCCCTCTAAAACCAGCCTGGTAGACCAGCTAAAACCAGCCAACCAGCCTAGGCTGGTTTAAGCTGGATTTTTCAGCAGGGATAGATAAAATCGTGCAAATATACAATCAAAACAGGCACAATTTTGAGCCCTGCAAACTCAAATTCAAGCAGGTTCAAGCACTTTGTCCAAAATCAAAGCACTTTTCTAACCTTGAAAACACTATATTAAAAATCAAGCATTTTCCAGGATTTCCAGCACCCGTAAGAACCCTGTATACAGTAAAAGTGTAGTAACCATAGACCAAAACAAAATAGTATAACCACAGTTTTACTGTAAACACCACTGTTCAGATATGTTTGGTATTGCTTGATTTATGGTTACCTACAGTAATTGTAGTAACCACAAATTAAAAATGGCTTTGTAACATCAGACAAAGTTTAACTATGGTATTTGTGTGGTTACACTAATGAAATTCAGAAGAAAACAAAAGATGGTTTCACTATTACTACAGCAAACTCTGTTTGATTTTCATGAGGATATGAAAGACCTGACCTCGAATGAGAAAAACAAGCATTTGTGTAACTAGACTTTCACAACCACATAGTTTCAGAAATACAGCTCATAATCCTCCCTTTTTAACCACCAGCCCCCATTCATCCTAACAAGAGCAAAGAGTTTGAATAATGAGGAGCACGATGCCTTGAACAGCATGCTCTCTGACCACGTGACAGATGATTGGATTCACCGTCTTCCAAGTGTATATATTTTCCTTCAATATCTCAGCTGTTTCCTAAAGCTTGCTATAAGTACCTTTGCGGAAGAACTGTACCAAAAATAACCTGTAATGTGATCGCACTGTTGTTTGTTAATCTCTCCTGCAAGACACACAGAGCCTTATTCAACATGGGAGGAGCCGGCGTGCTTTATTCTCATTATTGGATCAATGGGAGGTGGTTAGTTCACGGTGCGGGGAAGTTTTTACACCGGTCAAAGTTTGGAGAGCCGCTTTCAGACGCTTCACACGCGGATTTATCGCTTCTGTCTGTGGTCTCGGCAACCGAGGAGGCTCCTTTACTACACTTCTGGTGCGTAATACAGTCAGGAGGAGGCACTGACCATAAAACTCCCCGTTTTAAAAGGGGGCCAGTCATGGAAAAGTAAATAGGGGGGACACATATCCTGTTTGTGAGGCCAGTAGATAAAAAAAGAGGCGTGGGGTTTTTAGCGGGGCTACTTATGAAATCTTGAATAATCTGATGTACAGTCCAAAGGTCTCCCAGAGTGGATCTTGGAAGGTTGAACTGCGCGCGTTACGACAAAACGTGCGCAGAAATAACCAAAGATTAAATACGCAAAATTTCAGTTTTTACCTCATATGCTTTTTGTAAACGTTTTTTATAGCCATAACTCTTTAAAATGTTGTCTAAGAGAAGCTTGAGGGTTTTAAAATGGGGGAGATGTGAGGCGGCTTACGCGGCGGCGTACCCCAAGGTTCCTGACTGGGTTCTCAACTTTTCCCCGCTGCCTTCCCTTTCTTCTCCCCATAGGGATTTTTCTGCTTTCCCGGCGGCCCAAAGCGAGCATATGCAGCAGAAGATGTCTGAAAATGGAGCGATACCCCGGCAGGGGAAAGTGCTGACTGTTGACACCATGAACGCGAACGTGAAGAAAGTGGACTACGCGGTGCGGGGACCAATCGTCCAGCGAGCCGTGCAGATCGAGAAGGAACTCAAAGAGGTACGAGCAGAGCTCAGTTCGCCTCAGCAAAGTAATGTTTATGCAATAAATTCTGCAAACATCCTTTTGGAAGCAAGATATCCACTAGGATAACAGGATAATGATGTGTTTATTTGACTTTCACCCCCACCTTTGCTTAACAAACTTGGTGAACTGATGCTCATCTGGGCTGCTGTTATACTGCTTGACTCTATAACTGCTTGCAGATTTTTATGCTTATATACAGTTGAAGTCAGAATTATTCACCCCCCTGTTTATTTTTGTTCCCAATTTCTGTTTAATGGAGAGAAGATTTTATCAACACATTTCTGAACATAATAGTTTTAATAACTCATTTCTAATAACTGATTATTTTATCTTTGCCGTGATGACAGTAAATAATATTTGATTAGATATTTTTCAAGACACTTCCATTCAGCATAAAGTGACATTTAAAAGCTTAACCAGGTTAATTAGGTTAACTAGGCAGGTTATTGTAATTAGGCAAGTTATTGTATAGCGATGGTTTGTTCTGTAGACAAGCTGGAAAAAATATAGCTTAAAGGGGCTAATATTATTGTCCTTGTTTGGCTTTTAAAAATTAAAAACTGCTTTTATTATAGTCAAAATAAAACAAATAAGACTTTCTCCAGAAGAAAAAATAATATTAGACATACTGTGAAAATTTCCTGAATCTGTTAAACATAATTTGAGAAATATTTAAAAAAGAAAAAAACATTTAAAGGGGGCTAATAATTATGACTTCAACTGTATTTTGGAGACTGATGATCATTCTGGGCTACTCATATCAGTCCTTAAAGGGATAGTTCACCCAGTAATGAAAATTCTGTCATCATTTAGTTACCCTTCACTTGTTTAAAACCTGTTTGACTTCCTTCCTTCTGTTGAACACAATGTTTTGAAGAAAGTTGCAAACCTGTAACCCTTGACGAGTATTTGTTTTTTTTTCTGCCATGTAAGTAAATGGCTACAGGTTTTCAGCTTTTTTCAAAAAATCTTCTTTTGGTTTTCATCAGAAAAAAATGAACTTAAAAAGCTTTATAACCACTTGAGGAAGAGGTATATATTTATATATATATATAAATAAATTTATTTATTTGTTTATTTTTTTGCTGCATGTGAATTACATGGGGGTTTAGGGGGGATTGACCCCCCAATTAATACTTGATCCCCCTGAAAGATGTTAAAACAGCATTTTAAGAAATAGTTTGCACTGATCTGTATCTTTCATAATAATATTACTAATTAAATAATAGATAATATAAATATACATTTGACCACCCTTATAATGGATTATACCATTGTGAATCTAATTAATCTAAGCCGATAGACATGGTGCACGAAACACTTTTCTTGTAAAATAGATGTATAGCCTAAACGCAAAGTCAAACTAGATGCATAGTTTGACCCAAAGTTTGACTAACTATCCCACAACGCACTGAAAATTATATATGTTCGATGTTAAATATGTTTATTAAATAAGATCGGTGTCGTTTAATTTGATTACCTGAAGCATGTATTACACAAAATAACATAACCGGATAAGTTGACCCCCTCGATTGTCAATGTATATATATATATATATATATATATATATATATATATATATATATATATATATATTTATATATATATATATATATATATATATATATATATATATATATATATATATAGTGACTTTTTTCCGCTAGTAAACATTTCTTTCTGTTATGCATAAAGGTAATTACTCATTTTTAAAGAAAAAAATAGGTTGAAATTTAAAAGAAAATCTTTGATTATGTAATCAAGTGACTCATAAGTTCACTCTTAAATGGAAAAATAACAAAATAAATGAAGCATCCAAAAGGAGGTTTGCATCTGCAGTAGAATAATTATTTTTTAATTCCTTAAAGAACAATTTTAGTGAACAGTTCTCAAAATAACCATCATCATGATCAAAATAGTGTGAAGAACATTTATTATTTTTTTTTAATAGTCTTGAACATCCAAAGAAGCTTTTCACTACAGTAAAAGACTCTTTATGGAACCATCAATGCCAATAAAGAACCTTTACATTCAAGCATATTGACAGTAAAAGCCCATTGTCTATCTCTCTGGCACTTTCTCTCCTTCAGTTTTTGGAAAACACGCTAGATCAGAGCTTGTAAAACATTCTGTCATCACTCATTAGTGGATAAAGTCCACTCTTTGTCACTCATTTAGTTAGTTTGGCTACAAACATCTCATAGCTAACCTGTTTTGTGCATGTAGTAAACTCTAAGATAAGACCACAGCGCTGATTGTCATGGGAACAGAGATCATCTCTGTTTGTCAAACCTCACTCTTTATATCAGTCATCGTATCTAAGCACAGGAAAGAGAGCTTCCAAGAACTCGCACGCATGGAAATTACATTAAATGGCAAACATCTGTCGCCGTAAATTTGCAAAAACAACAGCTGAAGTTGCCCTCCACATCTAGCAAGCGTTCTTTCAAGATCCTCTTGCATTAGATGTTTTTAGGTTGTATTTTAAGGATGGACACTATGTAGTTTATTAATCATGTGCATAAATGGGTACAACCCATTTTAGAAAGTTCAAGAGTTCACACTTAGATAATGCTTGACTATTTTAGCAGGTTTGGCATGCTGTTCTGGGAGAGAACCCTGAGCTCGGAGATAGGTGAGCCCAGGGCTCCCGCTTGTTCGGTAAGCATTATGAGATCAGGTAGTTCTCGATAACTTCCCAAGAATAGACTGTGAATTTTGCGTATTAGGTGCTTGTGACTAACTTTTGTTGCATGTTTTTGTGTGGGAGAACACCTGAGTACCCGGGGAAAACCCACACGAACACGGGGAGAACATGCAAACTCTGCACAGAAAGTGTCGATTGGCTCAGTTAGCGTTTGAACCAACAACCTCTTTGCTGTGGGGCAACAGTGCCAGCCACTGAGCCACCGTGTCGCCCGAACTTAGAATTGAGGAGGAGGGAGAAGGGATGGATTGGGGGGGGTTTCCAAAACGAAGATGAGGAATGAAGTTTTAGGCTGGATATTTATATTAAATTTGGAATGATCTGATTGGCTATTAGTCAATCCTATCACGTGCTCCTCTTGAAATTAGTTTGGGAAACTTCACGTAATATTTTTATCTGTTTCCCAGTGAATATTGGCAATATAGAGTGGCACGGTGGCTCAGTGGTTAGCATTGTCGCCTCACAGCGAGAAGGTTGCTGGCTTGAGTCTCGTCTGGGCCAGTTGGCATTTCTATGTGAAGTTTGCATGTTCTCCCCGTGTTGGCGTGGGTTTCCTCCAGGTTTCCCCCACAGTCCAAACACATGCGCTATGCAGTAGGTGAATTGGGTAAACTAAATCGGTCGTCGTGTATAAGTGTGTGTGAGAATGAGTTGATGTTTCCTAGTACTGGGTTGTAGCTGGAAAGGCATCTGCTGCATAAAACATATGCTGGAATAGTTGGCGGTTCATTCCCCAATGCTGACCCCTGATAAATAAGGGACTAAGCTGAAGGAAAATGAATGAATAGATTTATAAAGAAGGTGAAACTCATATAATTTCAGTATTGTACAACATCAAGTTTACATCCACTTTTACACACATCATACATACAGCCATTCTTATAATTGTGATGTATTTACAAAATACAAAAGGCATTTGCGTCAATGGAAGGTACTGGCAGTCACAGTGACCTCACACACACTTCTAGTGAGCAATGACTCAGCAGACTCGATTAAAGGTATTAAAGCTCAATCACAATATCCAGCACTGTAATAAAACATGGGTTTCCAGCAATATCATGTTATAACAAGGGCGGCACAATGGCTCAGTGGTTTGAACTGTTACCTCACAGCAAGAAGGTCGCTGGTTCGAGTCCCGGTTGGTCAGTAGGCATTTCTGTGAGGAGTTTGCATGTTCTCCCCATGTTGGCATGGGTTTCCTCCTGGGTGCCCTGGTTTCCCCCACAGTCCAAACACATGCTCTATAGACCTTTTTCTTTGAACGCAAAATTACCCATTATGCTTTGCGTGTATGCGCAAGGAGAATGCGAAGAACTTCCGGTCGGCAGCTGATGCGTGTAAACAGTCACATTTGGACAGCTTTGAAACGATAGTTTTATTCTATTTTACCTGCTTTTATCCTCTTTGAACTAATCCTGTTGTCCATCAGCACCATCTCCTGGACTGATCATTTAAAGAAATGCGATCTAATAGGATGGAAAACAGCTGCTGAGAGGCATTTTCCCCTCGGTGTCAGACGACATCTTCTGCAGTTTAAATGAAGCCTTGTCATCGCTAAAGTCAACATTTTCTCTTTATTTCAAATATATAACCAGCCCAAACAAATGTAATTCACCAAAATGCCACTGACACACTGATTTAATAACTGTGACAGTGAAAATATAGGCTATTGTCATTTCGAAATGACAGATAAACACAAACCGTGGTAAATACAACATACGAAATATAACACAAACGGCTCGCGATTAGAATGAACAGCAAATCAGCCAGCAGAGGATCAATAACAGACTTTTATTGGTCATTTTTGTAAATTGCACGACTTTCATACCTGTTAGGTTTCATGCCAGTACTCTGGTTTGCACTCGCTCTCTCTCTCTCTCTCTCTCTCTCTCTGTGTGTCTTAAAGAGCCGCTGAGCTAACTCTGTATTTCTGACGGCAGAACCGTGAACTAGGAGAACGTTTTTCTCGTATTTCTGACGCACTTGAACCACATGTGACAGATTATAACGGCTTTAACACACACATTTCTAAGTTGCGTGTCACAAAAACACTCTGTTATCTATTAAAAACGTTATTGAAACCCATTTTCGGTGCGCAAATTACCAGCTGTACACGGAAGTTTTTAGCATTCTACCGGAAGACGCTGGTCGCTATGGCGCCCTCCATGCAGCAGCCATGAAAAAGGTCTATAGGTGAATTGAATAAACTAAATTGTCCGTAGTGTGTGTGTGTGTGTCTGAATAAGTGGGTTTTGGGTAGGTTGAGGCTGGAAGGGCATCCGCTTTGTAACTCGTATGCTGGAATAGTTGGCAGTTCATTCTGCTGTGGCAACCTCTGAAATAGAGACTAATCCAAAGGAAAATGAATGAATGAATTGTGTTATAACAGGGCAGGCACTACTTTTCTGCTAATTTGTTGAAAGAATATGCTCTCTGTTAAAAGTCTTGGCAGCCGTTGTAAGGATGGTTTTAGGTTTCTGGGAAAGACATGCATGACAAAGGTGGCCTTCACCTAATACTGTACAAATCTCTCTCTTTCTCTCTTCCGACCATTTATTTTATCCCATTTGCTAGCTTGTCTTAAAAAAAAAACAGAGGATAAAGTTTTGTTCTCAAGCTCCTTTATGTAATCTCTTTCATTCTGCATTTCATTATCTTTCGCATTTTCGTCTTTATGTAATGTAATGTGTATTTATTTAGCACATTTATTGTGTATGGCCATACAACCAAAGCACTTCACAATCATGAAAGAGGTCTTACCACACCACCACGTTACCAACCAACTACACAGGATTATCAATCTTGTAACACTCACCTATCTTCTATATTTTTACAATGTGTGTGTCTGGTCATAGCAGCTATACTCCCAGGGTAAAATACAGACTACCAAAATGTATCCAGGCTTCCTCTATGCCGAGGAGCGATCCTGGACGAGCCCCCGAATTATGTTATGCCCCGCCTGGCTCGGAGAATGAGATGGGCTAAACATAATTATGACGACTCAATATTTAAAAAGTTCATCTGAGATATTAGCTGCTATGGATTGACACAGACAACAGACGTGGCAAAAAGATAGTTCGCTTTATTTACAATTAAGATAAAGAAAAAAAAGACTAATTAATCACCCAAAGTATATTTACAAATGTGTACAATAGATGCAAAATAAGTAAACAAATCAATTGCATCCACTTGGATGATGCAACGGCAGCCACAGGACAACGCCGCCTGACACCACACACCAGCTATAGAGGAAGTGGAGAGAGACTAATACAGTGGATGGGGATGATTGGGAGGTCATGATGGGTAAGGGATAGAAGAAATTTGGCCAGGACACCGAAGCTGCACCTCTACTCTTTACGAGAAGTGCCATGGGATTTTTTAATAACCACAGAGAGTCAGGACCTCGGTTTAATGTCTCATCTGAAAGACGACACTCACTGACAGTATACTGTCCCTGTCACTATACCGGGGCATCAAGACTCACACAGACCGCAGGTTGAGCGCCCCCTGCTAGGCTAACTAACACCTCTTCCATCCACAACCTAGTTTTTCCATGTGGATACTCGCCAGGCTCAGCCCTGCTCAGCTTCAGTAAGTAATCGGTCTTGGGCTGCAGGATGATGACGGTGGCTCCCAAAAAACTGTTTTATTGGCGTGTAAAACATTAAAATATTGCAAAAGCAAGTACACTTCCATGTAGATACAAAGTACACATGCACTGACGTCAGAGGTGCAACTTCTGGCCCTTAAAGTGCACTGTCCTGAGTTTAGATCCAACCCTAATCAAACGCAAGTGAAAAATCAAAGATCATCAAGGGTGAAAGTTAAAGGCGGGTCTGTTTGGTTAACTTAGAGTTAAAGGACTATGAACAGTGACCTTTTACTTGCATATAGTACACAATGCTTTGTTTATGAATGATTTTTAGTGTAATCATTCAAGTTTAAAAGGTTTAGAGATTTTAGAGAAGCTTTGAGATGCAACTGGCATGATACTGCTCATATCGTTCGGGCATCGATAATGCAATGTGTGAGTCCACAATAGTCACATCACAAGTTATGCAATGTTGAGTTATTTATATATATACATATATATATATATATATATATATATATATATATATATATATATATATATATATATATATATATATATATATATATATATATATATATATATATATATATATATATATATATGAGTCAAAACACATGAGATTTGTGGTGACACTGCAGAACTGAACCACAATAGAGTAAAAGTTTAACATCTGCATGTGTTTTTAAGGCCTGTGTGAACATTTTAAGAGTTTAACACATTTTAAGAGAACATAAAAATACATTTTATTGAATTATTTATATGATGAAGACTATGCAGTGCTCTTTTAGATTTGATTATTCAATTTCTGTATTCCCCAGCAAACCATAAAGCACGGTTTATTTCACTTTAACATTTGCTCCATTGTGCTTATTTATGACTGTTGTTCAAATTACAGTACACACAAATACTGTCACTCTGACACTGTAACAAATTATGTAAAATATATTTATATTTCCCTCCCATACAAATCATCCCAAAGTAATGGCTTACTAAATATAGTTAAGTTGTGTGGTGAAATTGTATTTATATGGCTACATATACAGTTGAAGTCAGAATTGTTAGCCCCCCTTTGATTTTTTTTTCTTTTTTAAATATTTCACAAATGATGCTTAACAGGGCAAGGAAAAATTCACAGTATGTCTGATAATATTTTTTCTTCTGAAGAAAGGCTTATATGTTTTATTTCGGCTACAGTAAAAGCAGTTTAAGTTTTTTAAAACCAATTTTAAGATCAAAATTATTAACCCCTTTAAGCTATATTTTTTTCCCGATAGTCTATCGCTATACAATAACTTGCCTAATTACCCTGTCCTGCCTAGTTAACCTAATTAACCTAGTTAAGCCTGTATAGAAGTAAAAATATCTAGTCAAATAATATTTACTTTCATCATGGCAAAGATAAAATAAATCAGTTATTAGAAATGAGTTATTCAAACTATTATGTTTAGAAATGTGTTCAAAAAATCTCTCTGTTAAACAGAAATTGGGGAAAAAATAAAAGGGGTTAATAATCCTGGGGGAAAAAATATTGCAATGTCAATTTTTTTTCCAATATCCTGCAGCCCTAGTACTGTAGGAAACTTAAGGGGGTAGTTCATTTAAAAATGAATATTTGCTCATTATTTACTCAACTTTAAACCTTTTTGGGTTTATTTCTTTTGTTGAACACAAAAAAAAGGTATTTTATAGACCGCTTAAAACTGGTAACCATTGACTTACATAGTAGAAAAAAACAATACTATGGAAGTCAAATGGTTACAGGTTTTCAGCTTTCATCAAAACATCTTCTTTTGTGTTCAATGGAAGAAAGAAACTCTATAATGGTTTAAAACAAGTAAAGGGAGAGTAAACGAGGACCTAATTCCCTAGCTGCAAAGGGATAGTTCACCCAAAACTGAAAATTCTGTCATCATTTACTTTCCCCCGAGGGATTTCAAACCTGTTTGAGCTTTTTTTTCTTCTTCTATTGAACACAAAAGAAGATACTCTGAAGAATGCTGGAGATCGTGTTTAGCAAAAAAAAAAAAATACAATTATGGTTTGAACCCACCTGAGGGCAAGTAAATATTCATTTTTGGGTGAACTATTAATTAAAAAACAATGAACACCTTGTAGTAAGTCGTTTAAATTTCTTATTTTAAATAGCTAATTATAGTGTATCTAAAATATGTACATTAAACTGAAAGCATGCCTCTTTACAAGATTCGATTGGTTGAAGTTTATCTGTGAAGCGCTTTTCACAGATCATTGTGAGTTATTTTAATTATTACATGACACAAAGTGAAATTAATGTGATGTTTCTATTGAAAACGCAATGAAAACTCTTTCATGTGTTCAACTTATTAAAAATGTCTGGAAAGGCATCCGCTGCATAAAACATATGCCGGAATTGTTGGTGGTTCATTCTGCTGTGGCGACCTTTGATAAATTAAATGGGCTAAGCTGAAGGAAAATGAATGATTGAATGTTTGTCGTGTAAACACCTGGTTGTCTGGCTGGCTGGCTGGTTGGTTTGTTGGTTGATTGGTTAGTTGGCTAGTTGGTTTGTTGTCTGGCTGGTTGTCTGGCTGGCTGGTTGGCTGGCTGGTTGGTTGGTTAATTGGTTGGTTGTCTGGCTGGTTGGTTGGCTGGTTAATTGGTTGGTTGTCTGGCTGTCTGGTTGGCTGGCTGGTTGGTTGGTTAATTGGTCGGTTGTCTGGCTGGTTGGTTGGCTGGTTAATTGGTTGGTTGTCTGGCTGGCTGGCTGGCTGGCTGGCTGGCTGGCTGGTTGGTTGGCTGGCTGGTTGGCTGGCTGGTTGGTTGGTTAATTGGTTGGTTGTTTGGCTGGCTGGTTGGCTGGCTGGTTGGTTGGTTAATTGGTTGGTTGTCTGGCTGGCTGGCTGGCTGGCTGGCTGGCTGGCTGGCTGGTTGGTTGGTTAATTGGTTGGTTGTCTGGCTGGCTGGTTGGCTGGTTGGTTGGTTGGTTGGTTAATTGGTCGGTTGTCTGGCTGGTTGGTTGGCTGGTTAATTGGTTGGTTGTCTGGCTGGCTGGCTGGCTGGCTGGCTGGCTGGCTGGCTGGTTGGTTGGCTGGCTGGTTGGCTGGTTGGTTGGTTAATTGGTTGGTTGTTTGGCTGGCTGGTTGGCTGGCTGGTTGGTTGGTTAATTGGTTGGTTGTCTGGCTGGCTGGTTGGCTGGTTGGTTGGTTGGTTGGTTAATTTGTTGGTTGTCTGGCTGGCTGGTTGGCTGGCTGGTTGGTTGGTTGGTTGGTTAATTTGTTGGTTGTCTGGCTGGCTGGTTGGCTGGCTGGTTGGTTGGTTAATTGGTTGGTTGTCTGGCTGGCTGGCTGGTTGGTTGGCTGGTTGGCTGGTTGGTTGTCTAGTTGGTTCGCTGTTTGATTAGTTAGTTGGCTGGCTGGCTGGCTGGCTGGCTGGCTGGTTGGTTGGCTGGCTGGTTGGCTGGCTGGTTGGTTAATTGGTTGGTTGTCTGGCTGGCTAGTTGGTTGGCTGGTTAATTGGTTAGTTGTCTGGCTGGTTGGCTGGTTGGTTGGTTGGTTAATTGGTTGGTTGTCTGGCTGGCTGGTTGGCTGGCTGGTTGGTTGGTTAATTGGTTGGTTGTCTGGCTGGCTGGCTGGCTGGTTGGTTGGCTGGCTGGCTGGTTGGTTGGCTGGCTGGTTGGTTGTCTAGTTGGTTCGCTGTTTGACTGGTTGGTTGGCTGGCTGGCTGGCTGGCTGGCTGGCTGGCTGGTTGGTTGGCTGGCTGGCTGGTTGGCTGGTTGGTTGGCTGGTTGGTTGGCTGGCTGGCTGGTTGATTGGTTGATTGGTTGGTTGGCTGGCTGGTTGGCTGGTTGGTTAGGAGGCAGGCTGGCTGGCTGGTTGGTTGGCTGATTGATTAATTGATTCATTCATTTATTTATTGACCTGTTTGATTGTGCCTGTTTTGACCTGTTTTGTGTTTTTTAACACTGAGCGGTATGGTTCAGTACAGTGCAGTATGCATTTATGTCTGGATCCACTATTAGAAGTATTGAAATATTGATTTGTACTATACTGCTTTTTTTAAGCAACAGTAAACAACAGTAAACACGACACTTTATCAGTGTGGGAAGAAACACTAGCTCCGTATATATCCTTTTCTGTACAACAATTTAACATAAAAACATGGCCTGTCTGCAGTCTTGTTTAACTGTAGTGTTAAAAACATTAATTTAAAGAGTTCTGCAACATAGAGTAATACACAAGTAACAAACTTGGTGACTAGCATGGACATTTCTCTGTCCATAAGAAGAGCACATTCCTTGCTGTGTCGTAAATACCTTTGGGGTTGGATTACACACTGACTATTGCTTTTGTCAGATTGGTATCTGATTGGTAGGCCCACACGGAAACACGACAGAGAACAATGTTAGATTTTACTAGACGCTGCATTTGAAACACCACGCATAAGCGGTAATTAATTATTTGTGAAATTTGATGCAAAGATGATATAATACAAAGTTTATCCTTTTAAAATGCACATACATTCCAAGATGTAAGAAGCTGATGACCGTTAAATGCATTATAACCATCTTGTAGGTGAAAACAGGGTGTTCCCACACTTCTTGAAAGTGCTTAAATTTAAGGTGTGGGGTGTTATTTCAAGAACTGTACTGTTCTGCTTTCTGTTCTAAGACACTCTTAATTTAAAATATTTTAAAGATCACATTTAATTATTGCCAGTATTGAATTAACAAATTGTATTTAAGTTATTTGAACTTAATTGTTTAAGCATACGTAAATATTAAGTGTAAGTAAAATGTTAAGTAAAATAAAGGAATTTCATGGTCCTATTCATGCTGGGGTATGATGTGCAAAAGTGCTTGATTTAACATAAATGATGTTTTAAAAATTCCTTTGATCTACTGTACATGAAAGTGGACCCTGAAAAAGAGTCTATTATTTGATGGTGCAGCTAAAGTCCAGCTGTAAAAACTTCAGAAATGTTTAGTGAAATCCGACCTCCCTGTTGTTCATTTTTCACTCTGAGAAAGTCTGCATGAAAACCTCCTCCTGACACAAACCACCCGCCCTCTACTCAAGTTAGACTAAAGCCTGTCATTTCTTCAGGGGCGGCAGTCAATCAAACACACCCCATTGGCTGTCACATAAATTCATCTCCCTCTTTCTGACCAATTGGTGCAGAGTTTGGAAATAATGCCTTTGGTCTTTTTTTTTTTGGTGTGAGGGTGGGAGTTTCTAGATGCTTCAGATTCTATTGGACAGAGGCTCGGTTTCTTGTTAGTGCGAAACAGATGTGCAGTTTGCGGTCCAGTCCCATCCGTACCAACCACTGGGAGCGACTCTGTTGTTTGTTGAATATCAGACAGCTGGAGCCTGAGGGACAAAATCACAGTGTGAGAGAATGAAAAGGCCATAATCAAGCGCTGGTCTGTTTTATCTCACACATATAATGGGCTCAATTCTTTTGAAAGAAAGGGTTTAATGCAAAGAGCACTAGAAGATTGTAATACTTGCTTTATATTACATTTCCCTTTTTTTAAATGTTAGTACCCGTATTGTTAGTTTTAAGGATATCTATAAGCAATTGTGCACCAAAAACAGTGACAAAATTTGCATTTAGATGATATAAACCTGATGTAAACATCCAAAGCTTGCAGTTTGTCACTTACGTCTAAATAGACGATCGTTTTTTGCCACTTCATACTTGAGTTTCTCATAAAATCTTCTGACCAATCAAATGCTCCCTAGTATTTGACATGCCCCGCCCCTTTTTAGATGCTGTTCATTTGTTGCGCTTGAGCTCAACCACTATCTCTGGCAGAGCGGTGATAAAAACTAAACGCTATTGGCTGTTTTCTATAAAGTGGAGGAGCTAATATTTAACCCCCGCCCCTCTTTTCATTTTTCATTTGCAATTACGTCTTAATTTCGATTGAAAAAAATTACATATCAAAGCACTTCACAGTCTTTCAGGACCAATAGGATCTGGATGCAGCCTTTATGATGCAAGCTGAGATTACATCACTCAGCGATGCAATGTCAGACACAATGCACTCAAATGGAGTGAGTGACGTCACTGTGATGGTTAAGGTTAGGGGTGGGGTTAGGTGAGCCCATTAAAAAACATTGAATGCAGCTCAGATTGCACTGCACCAGGTCTGCCTCCAGACCCCTCTCGTCAGGACAGTGACAGACACACTTATTTATTCGATTTACAATGAATTTGAACGAACAAATTGCCGTAAGTATCCTTGTCTGAGTTATATTTGACAAAAGAAAAGTCAAGTTTGTACTAATTCCAGTTACTTTGCATTAATAGATTAATTAATAGTTTTATTTATAGGAATGACTGGTATAAATGTTTATTATTTTGGCATTTAAATGGTTTTTGCTTTGACTCCATTTGTTGGTGTTTAATAGTTTTTTTTTAAATAGCTAACTAAAAAACATCTCCAATTGAAATTCAACTGTCGTTACATGAACTCATTGAGTCTTAGTGAAGTTTATTCATAAACTAATTTCGAGAGGATCACGTGCTTATGATTTATCACGGCCAGTCTCGTATTTGCAAATCACTAATCTTCCAATCATATGAGCCCTAAGGCACCATAAATAGCTTCAGTTTTCAGTTCACTTTATCTTCGTTTGGAAGAAACCCCCCTCCTCCCCTATTCTCCTCCTTTACCTGTGATTGGGCGGCACGGCGGTCCAGTGGTTAGCACTGCGAACCCCACAGCAAGAATACTGCCGGTCCTAGTTCTATAGGACCGGTGGGTGTTTCTGTGGGGAGTTTGTATGTCCTTCCCGTGTCCGCGTGGGTTTTCCCCGGGTTCTCCGGTTTCCTCCCACCATCCAAAGACATTCAACATACATAACAATCAAGCTTGTCTAATTCCTTACGTTCCCTTAGCTACAGCAGCAGGGGAGTTCTGAGATCCACCGAGCTCGGGCTCCCTTCTTGCTCTGCCAACGGGAGGAAGCCCCGGGCTCGAGGAGCCCTTGAGCTCGGGGCTCTCTCCCGGGACAGCATGCCAAATAAGCTTTGTAAATCATCAGCTAAGTGTGAACTCTTGAACTGTAAAGTGTTACTAAATAAACTGACATCAACATTCTCAACAAAAAATTATTTACTTTTAGGCAAAACTGGACAAATTCTGACAAATCCCTGCTGAAAAATCCAGCTTAAACCAGCCTAGGCTGGTTGGCTGGTTTTAGCTGGTTAACCAGCCTGGTTTTAGAGGGGTTTTGGCCATTTCCAGGCTGGTTTCCAGCCATTTCCAGCCTGGTTTTAGTTGGTCTGGCTGGAAAATGACCAGCTAAATCCAGCTAAAACCAGCTTGACCAGCCTGGTTTAAGCTGGACATACCGGGTTTTGGCTGGGCTCCCATCCTGGCTAGGCTGGTCAAGCTGGTTTTAGCTGGTCATCCCCCAGCCTGACCAGCTAAGACCAGGCTGGAAATGGCTGGAAACCAGCCTGGAAGTGGCAAAAACCCCTCTAAAACCAGCCTGGTCGACCAGCTAAAACCAGCCAACCATCCTAGGCTTGTTTAAGCTGTTTTTTTCAGTAGGGATATCCTTCAGCGTAACACTTATCTGGGGAATTTTAAAGGGACAGTTTACTTAAAACCTAAAAAAGACTTTAAATTTCTTCACATAGTGTGCATAATCATATAGGATTCACAGCATCTTATAACCCACACACACTCTTTCAGTGATAACAGGATTATCAGCAAATATTTGCTAGCAGGATTTGAAGTGGATTAATGTATGACAGCTTGATTGGTTGAACTTTAAATATCTCAGGGATGTCCAAGGGTAATGATTCTGTTTCTCTGTGTTTTGGTCTTGTTTAGTGGACTTTGATGGATAATTCAGCTCTGTCCTTTTCATGGTAAATGATTGTTGCTGTTGATGTTTAATTTGTCTGATTTCATATTGTCTCACTCAGAGTAAACTCATCCCCCAATAGATGATGTTGTTCCTTCAGGCGGATCACAACCCCTGTGATTTGCACCCTGCTTGTAACCCTCATTAGTCCTCTTGGATGTTTTGCCCCCTTTGTTTCCATTGTCAGTGGTCAGGTCCTTCTTGTTTCAGTTTCTGGTTCCTCTGTTGAAATGATCATTGGGCCCTGCATTTGCATCCAGCTTTATCTTGTTTAACCCTTTTACAGTTTTATATAACATACTGTAGCCTGAGCTAAACTCTACGGAGCACATTCCTCTGCTCATGTAAAGACCTGTTGTGTTCACATTCATCACATTCATGACCTCTTTGTTTTACAGTGTTGCAGCTGTGATGTAATGGCAGTACTGTAAAATTGTTTTATGAGCATACAGTATTATTGTTGCTTGTAGAACAGCCTCGTCTTTTAAGGTGAACAATCTCGCTTTCTGACGCTGAGAAAACTCTTGCTTTCACACATCTGGGCTGATTTAAGAAACCGATTTATCAAACGACGAGAGCGCAGCTACGGAGAGAGTGAATCACATAAATCCTGGCATGTTTTCATTCACTTTGCTGATACTCCAGTGACTGATTGCAACAACTTTTTAATTTTTATTATTTTTAATTCAAATTAAGAATGGATTAAGCAAGTGTTATTTCTGTTTAATTTAATATTGTTTTATATTTTATTTAATTTTATGATTTATTTAATTTTATTTGTAATTTTGTTTATTTATTAAATTATAAAATTTTATTAATTTTTTAATTTCTTTATTTCTCTATTTTATGTATTTATTCATTCATTTATTCATTTTATTTATTTATTTAATGTAATTTTAGTATTTATTCAATTACATATATTTTTTTAAAGTTTTATTTATTGATTTCTTTAAAATTATTACTGTGATTTACTCTTTTTATTTATTTTTTATTGTAATTTTTTTCATTCACTCTATTTTGTTTTATTTATTAATTGATTTTTATTTAATTTATTAATTAATTATTATATTTTATTTAATTATTATTTTTTTTATTTTAATTTTAATTATTAATTTATTCATGATTTTATTTTATTTATTTATTGTTTTATTTAATTGTAACTTGATTAATTAGTTATTTTGTTTTATGTTTTAATTAATACATTTTTATTTATTATATATATTTATTTATTTAATTTTATTATTAAGTTATATTTTATTGAGCTTAAGCATTACATTTTTATATTATTTAAGTTATTTATTTTTTATTTATTCAGTCATTCATGATTATATTTTATTTTTTATTCGATTCTATTTATTTATTCATTCATTCTATAGTATTATTTATTTTATTTTAATTCAATTATTAAGTTTATTTCTTTATTTTATCAAATAATTATTGTATTTATTTATTTAATTAATTTATCATTTTATTTATTCAGTCATTTTTGATTAGATTTTTTTTTTTATTCTTTTTTATTTATTTTATTATTTTGTTGTTTTATTGTTTGTGTTTATAATTAAAATAATTAAATAATTTATTAAAAATAATTATTTTATTATTTTATTTTATTTTTTTTACTTTATTTTTTATTTTATTTCATTATTTATATTTTATTTATTCAGTCATTCATTATTATATTTTATTTTTTATTCATTCATTTTTTTTTTTATTTAATTGATTTATCTTTTTATTTATTTATCTTCATAATTTGCTTTATTTTCATTGTTGTCATTATTTACTTGCTTCTTTTAACCCTGTTTAAGTTTATTTCTTCTGGTGAACCAAAAGAAGACAATTTGAAGTGTGTTGGAAACCAGTACACGCTTTTAAACTGTACATAATATTTTTACTAATATGATTTATAATGCCTGTCCATATGCTTTGAAGCATGGCTGCTGGTCATGAGCTACTCTTTAGCTGGTTTAAGCTGGTCATGTGCAGGTTCTGAGCAGGAGCTTTAGTTAGTCTTGCCTGAAACTCCACACATATGAAGTTCATCTCCAATCCATTTAAAGTCATTGCCATCTGAAACAGCAGTTGAACTATTGAAGAGATCTTATTGATTTTACCCCTTTGACCGTGTTTACATTCAATATTTGTATAGGCTATACTATATTCTCTCCTCCAGTCCAATCATTGATTTGTTTTGTTATCTTCTAGTCAAGTATGCAATGAACAGTGTTGGGGGAAAGTGTTGGCGTTTTTTTAGTATTAGCATTAGCATCCCTAATGTACAGTTGACAATCACCTGTAGTGCATGTCTTCGGAATTGTGGGGGAAACTGGAACACCCGGAGGAAACCCACGCCAACACGGAGAGAACATGCAAACTCCACACAGAAATGCCAATTTATCCAGCTGGGGCTCAAACCAGCGATCTTCTTGCCATGATGCCCTAAAGCTAGTTAATTAAACTATGAAGTAATATTATTACATAACTCGCATTGCTTGTAATGTCTTACCCCCAGTAAATGGCAATAAAAGCACTGAAAACAATCCCCACACACCAGTAAACTAATTAGCATTAGCATTAGCGAAATAGTTATTCTTTTTCAAATATTTCCCAAATTATGTTTAAGGTTTTTACAGTATTGGTGTTAGCATTAGTATCAGCAGTAGCATTAGCGTTAGTATTAGCATACCTCATCTGACTATGTTAATTTTATTTCAGTAATTTATTGTCTTCAAGCTAATTAGTTAAACTAAAAAGTAATATTATTACATTACTTGCGTTACCCCCAACACTGGTAATAAACCCTGCTGAAAAAAACAGCTTAAACCAGCCTAGGCTGGTTGGCTGGTTTTAGCTGGTCAACTAGGCTGGTTTTAGAGGGGTTTTGGCCACTTTCAGGCTGGTTTCCAGCCATTTCCAGCCTGGTCTTAGCTGGTCAGGCTGGAAAATGACCAGCTAAATCCAGCTAAAACCAGCTTGACCAGCCTGGTTTAAGCTGGACATAGCTGGTTTTGGCTGGGCTCCCAGCCTACTAGGCTGGTCAAGCTGGTTTTAGCTGGTCATCTCCCAACCTAACCAGCTAAGACCAGGCTGGAAATGGCTGGAAACCAGCCTGGAAGTGGCCAAAACCCCTCCAAAACCAGCCTGGTCGACCAGCTAAAACCAGCCAACCAGCCTAGGCTGGTTTAAGCTGGATTTTTTTTAGCAGGGAATGCATTGAAAACAATCCCCACACACCAGTAAACTAATTAGCATTAGCATTAGCAAAATTTTTACTCTTTTTCTAATATTTCAAAAGTTATGTTTAAGGTTTTCAAAGGATTGGTATTAGCATTAGTATTAGCATTAGCATTAATATTAGCATTAGCATTAATAATAGCATTAGTATTAGCATTAGTATTAGTATACTTCATCTGACTGTGTTAATTTTATTTCAGTAATTTATTGTCTTAAAGCTAATTAGTTAAACTAAAAAGTAATATTATTACATAACTCGCGTTACCCCCAACACTGGCGATAAATGCATTAAAAAAATCCCCACACACCATTAAATTAATTAGCATTAGCAAAATTTTTATTCTTTTTCTAATATTTCACATGTTATGTTTAAGGTTTTCAAAGTATTGGTATTAGCATTATTATTAGCATTAGTGTTACCATTAGTATTGGCATTAGTATTAGCATACTCCATCTGACTGCGCAAGTTTTATTTCAGCAATTTATTGTCTTAAAGCTTATTAGTTAAACTAAAAAGTAATATTATTGCATAACTCGCGTTATTTGTATTGCATAACCTCCAACACTGGCAATAAATGCACTGAAAACAATCCCCACACACTAGTAAACTAATTAGCATTAGCATTAGCAAAATTGTTATTCTTTTTCTAATATTTCACAAGTTATGTTTAAGGTTTTTACAGTATTAGCATTAGCATACCTCATGTGGCTATGTTCATTTTAATTCAGCAATTCATTTTTATAGCTACTTAAACTGGCAATAAATGCGCTGAAAACAGTCCCCGCACACCAGTAAACCAGCACTTTTATGATGTAACTGCTAGAAGTGCGCGTTTCTCACTGGAGAGAACAGCACGTTCGGAAAAACAAGGTGTTTGTATGTTGCGATCAGCATGCAGCGAGAGGGACAGAGCTTGTTTGTGCTTTTGAAATGAGCAAACAGAGAGAAAGGGACACAGAAGGGGACTGGATGAACCCCTGCCTTCAGCTGCACTGCTGACCCGCACGCTTGTTTGTTCACCAGATAACAGACGTAAAGCACTTACTCATGTTAACCCTCTGATTATCACAGAGGCTTTGGAAATTAGTATTATTAGCATTAGCATTCCTCATTAACATCAACATTATTATCCCCTTGCGAAATTCTTATTCTTTTTTCAAATATTTCCTACGTCATGTTTAAGACTTTCACACTATTAGTATTAGCTTTAGTATTAGCATTCCACATTTAGGATTTATTAGGATTAATATTACCATTCCCCGTTTAGATTTTTCACTGTGTTAGCATTAGTATTAGCATACCTCATGTATAGCTAACGTTAACTTGGCGCAGTAGGTAGTGCTGTTGCCTCACAGCAAGAAGGTCACTGGTTTGATCCTCTGCTCAGTTGGCGTTTCTGTGTGGAGTTTGCATGTTCTCCCTGCGTTTGCGTGGGTTTCCTCCGGGTGCTCCGGTTTCCCCCACAGTCCAAAGATCTGTGGTACAGGTGAATTGGGTAGGCTAAATTGTCCGTAGTGTATGAGTGAGTGTATGTTTCCCAGAGATGGATTGTGGCTGGAAGGGCATCCGCTGCGTAAAAATGTGCTGGATAAGTTGGCGGTTCATTCTGCTGTGGCGACCCCAGATTAATAAAGGGACTAAGCCGACAAGAAAATGAATGAATGAACATTTCTTAAATTATTATTAATTAATTAATTAATTAATTATATAATTAATTAATGGCTGGAATAAAAGCTATTTTTAATTTTATTTACTATATATATATATATATATATATATATATATATATATATATATATATATATATATATATATTTCAATTGGCTAAGCTGTTTTCCAATTTGTCTAGTTAGTCTAGCTACTAAATACTAGTATCTTGCTCCTCCCTGAACCGCCACCATATTGTGGTGGAGGGGTTTGAGTGCCTGAGTGATCCTAAGAGCTATGTTGTCGGGGGCTAATGGGTCTCCCAATGAAAAAAGGTCTTAGGTTACAGGTCAAACTAAGTGCAGTTAAAAAACTCCTTATGACAACAGCAACAGCAAGGATAGCTTCGTCACCCGGTATTGAGCAGCTGGGGTCCCACTCTGGAGCCAGCCCTAGGGTTGGGGCACGTATGCGAGCGCCTGGTGGCTGGGTTTTATCCCATGGAACATGGCCAGGTCCAGGAAGAAGCGATGTGGGAATATCCTCTTGCAGGCCCACCACCTACTGGGGGAGCCATAAGGGGCTGGCGCATTGTGGAACGGGTGGTGGTCGACCTGATTGTCAGGCACTGAAACTAGCTCTTGGACATGGAATGTCACCTCACTGGGTGAGAAGGAGCCGACTAAAGAAAAAAAAAAAAAAACTAATACTAATACTACTAATACTTCCCTTCTTAGACTTTACAGACCTGAAACTTGCCTTTAGTACTTATTCATTGTTGCTCTTAGCTGTGTAAATTGCTTCCTTGTCCTCATTTGTAAGTCGCTTTGGATAAAAGCGTCTGCTAAATGACTAAATGTAAATGTATAATGATAGTTGGGCTCGCCTCCACGCACAGCTGGAGCTCTGGAACTCAACTTCTTGATAAGCGCCGGACTTTCTCCTCTTACCCCAGGTGGAGGAGTTCAAGTGTCTTGGGGTTTTGTTCACGAGTGAGGGAAGGATAGAACCTGAGATAGACAGGCAGATCAGTGCAGCAGCAGCAATAATGCGGTCGATGTATCGGTCTGTTGTGGTAAAGAAGGAGCTGAGCTCGCGATTTACCGGTCAATCTACATTCCTACTCTCACCTATGCTCATGAGCTTTGGGTCATGACCGAAAGGACAAGATCTCGGATACAAGTGGCCGAAATGAGTTTCCTTCGCAGGGTGGCAGAGCGCACCTATATGGATTAGGTGAGGAGCTCTGCCCCCCGGGAGGAGCTCGGAGTAGATGCTCCTCCAAATCGAGAGAAGTCAGCTGAGGTGGCTCGGGCATCTGTTTTGGATGCCTCCTGGATGCCTACCTAGGGAGGTGTTCCAGGCATGTCCCACTAGGAAGAGGTCTCGGGGAAGACCCAGGACACGCTGGAGGGACTATGTCTCTCGTCTGGCCTGGGAACGCCTCGGGATTCCCCTGGAAGACCTGGAGGAAGTGTCTGGGGAGAGGGAAGTCTGGGGTTCTCTCCTAAGACTGCTGCCCCCGCGACTCGAGAAAGTGGATGAAAATGAGATGAGATGAGACTAGTACTGTGCAAAATAAATAGACAAATATTATGCATATAATGCATTGTGATCAGGGCAAAAACAAAAGAAATGAGTTATTAGAGATTAGTTATTAAAACTGTTATGTTTAAAAATGTGTTTGGAAGAAAAATCTTCTCTGCATTAAGCAACACTTGATATATTTTTATTGAAATATTTTTAAACAAAATTAAAACTTAAAAACGTTCTATCTGCAACATGTACATACAAAACCACTAAATAATGCAGTTTTACTCCAATACTCCTATGTCTATTTTAATAGGATTTAATTAAACATCAGTATTCCACATTTCTGCCAAGGCAACAGATTGTGACGATGGTAAACTCATGATAAGTGTTTACTGGGTGAAATGCTGAAATATTTGGAAATAATTAAAAAATTTCACAGGACGCCTAGTCATTTGGACTTAATAGCCCTTAGTCTTTATTAGGAGTACAGGGTTTTACCCTCCTTAATTACAGTTATGTGAATTAAACCTCACGTTGTGCAGTTTAGGTAACACTTTAGTAAAAAAAAAATGACATTAATTGTTATTTGTAACAGCCATGAAAAAAATGTAATACTTGTTTACATTACTTGTTAGAAAATTAATAATTAAAATGTTTGGCAAGTTTTAAAATAAGTCAGAATTACATTCATTTGCTGCAAGTAATAATACAAAAGAAATAATAATTATAATTAATTTGTGCTGTTTTTATTTAATGCTTTTACAAGGCAACATATACTGGGGAGATACAACTGAAAATAATTGTAAATAAATCAAATATTTTTTGGAAATGATTTACTTGGCTCCAGGCGGTTTAATAAAGCACATGAAATCATTTTTGTGTTTGTTTATCATCTTCCACTCTTGCCTGTTTAAGCAGCAAATAACACTGTTAACTACTGACTTACTATCTGCCTATATTGGCTTTTTATTTGTATTAATAAAGTACATATTTTGCATGATTTTATTCAGCATTCCTAATCCAATCCAATTCCTAAACTCAACTACTAACTTAATAATTACTAATAAGCAGCAAATGATAGGATTATTGAGCTAAAAGTTAATAGCCAGAATTTTATCTTAAAGTAAAGTGTGACCGGTCTCATATTTTCAGACTGATGGCAGAAGCTCTGGACTTCATCACAGCTTTCATTGACCGTGAACAGAGAGGTCGTCTGAATGACGTCTAAAGCAAAAAAATACAAGTTCATTTTGTTCAGCAATGTGTTTTGGGGACAAAATAATCAATATGCCTACAAAAACAAACAGTCATGCAAGCAATAATAGAAAAATCCAGGTGCAAATCTCTTGGAGAGTCTACACTTAATAAATATGGCCAATATTAAAATGATTTAAGTTGAACTAATATTCATGTTGGCGAGGCAGTGGCGCAGTAGGTAGTGCTGTCGCCTCACAGCAAGAAGGTTGCTGGGTCGCAGGTTCGAACCTTGGCTCAGTTTGCGTTTCTGTGTGGAGTTTGCATGTTCTCCCTGTTTCGCGTGGGTTTCCTCCTGGTGCTCCGGTTTCCCCCACAGTCCAAAGACATGCGGTACAGGTGAATTGGGTAGGCTAAATTGTCCGTAGTGTATGAGTGTGTGTGTGGATGTTTCCCAGAGATGGGTTGCGGCTGGAAGGGCATCCGCTGTGTAAAAACTTGCTGGATAAGTTGGTGGTTCATTCCGCTGTGGCGACCCCGGATTAATAAAGGGACCAAGCCGACAAGAAAATTAAAATGTTAAAATTTTAATTAATTTTAAATTTTAATTAAAATGTTATGTTGGCTTACATACAATATTACAAATGTTTCAAAGACTGTTCAAATGCAGAGAAATGAGCCATTTTAACTATATGTGAGACGACATGTGAGAGATTGTGATGAAGACCACAACATCTTCAATATATGCCTTTGTTTGTAGTGAATCTGCACCTTCTAGTGGTGAAATTTAAGTACTGTGCCTTTAAATGAACGCTTATTTTCAAATTCAGTACATTCAGAATTGCGTCTGGATTAATAAACACAAATCCAGCTAATGTTGTTTTAAAAGTAAGAGGCAATAATAATTTGAACATAGAAATTTTGTGAATTGAAAGAAAGAACCATAGATGTAGATTCTTCATATGCTGCGACATTTGGTCGGGTCAGAATTTGGCGTCAACAACATGAAAGCATGGATCCATCCTGCCTTGTATCAACGGTTCAGGTTGCTGGTGGTGGTGTAATAGTGTGGGGGATATTTCTTGGCACACTTTGGGCTCGTTAGTACCAATTGAGCATCATGTCAACGCCACAGCCTACCTGAGTATTGTTGCTGACCATGTCCATCCCTTTATGACCACAGTGTACCCATCTTCTGATGGCTCCTTCCAGCAGGATAACGCACCATGTCATAAAGTACAAATCATCTCAGACTGGTTTCTTGAATATGACAATGAGTTCACTGTACTCAAATGGCCTCCACAGTCACCATATCTCAACCCAATAGAGTATCTTTGGGATGTGGTGGAACGGGAGATTCACATACTAGATGTGCAGCCGACAAATCTGCAGCAGCTTCATGATGCTATCAAGTCAATATGGAGCAAAATCTCTGAGGAATACTTCTAGTACCTTGTTGAATCTATGCCAGAAAGGATTAAGGCAGATCTGAAAGCAAAAATGGGTCCAACCTGGTACTAGTAAGGTGTACCTAATAAAGTGTAAAATCACCAAGAATCACGGATTCAGCTTAAAATCTTCTTTAATGTACTTCTTCTACCTAATGTTGACCTGTGGTTGCGTAAATGAGCAGGGAATTTTCATTTTTGGGTGAACTATCCCTTTAAGGTTTACATTAAACACTTTTAGCCTGGTTTATATTGGATCACCCAGAAACGTAATCTTCCTGGCATTACCCCAAACTGCCAAATTTCCTGTGCTCTATATGAAGTACAATCCATATAGATCACAGCATGTGTTTTACTTCTTTACAGGGGGTCAAGAAGCCCTTCGATGAGGTCATTAAAGCAAATATCGGAGACGCTCACGCTATGGGACAACGGCCAATCACCTTCTTCCGACAGGTAGCAGATTTCTCTATTCTTTGCTGACCGCGTCATTTTCCTAGTCACTTTCAGGCCGGCTGCGCTTTCCATGCATTAAACAGAGTCAACAGTTTAAGTGGAGCAGCCTGACACATCTTCATGCTCTTTAACTTTATTAATGCTTACTTTGTTGTTCTCGCACGCTCATAATTGGTTTGTTTTTCAAGGTGATGGCGCTGTGTACTTATCCACAGCTACTTGATGACAACAAGTTTCCAGAGGATGCCAAAAACAGAGCCAGGCGTATTTTGCAATCGTGTGGAGGGAATAGCATCGGTATGTTATTGATGCATGAAGGGAATTGACATGAAATATGAAGTATCAACAATCGCGCAAGCTAAAATAATAAAGGGAAATTGCGTCATTGGTATATTTGCAGTTTTATAACCTCATGGTTTAGGGGTGACGCAGTGGCGCAGTAGGTAGTGCTGTCGCCTCACAGCAAGAATGTCGCATGGTCGCTGGTTCAAACCTCGGCTCAGTTGGTGTTTCTGTGTGGAGTTTGCATGTTCTCCCTGCGTTCGCGTGGGTTTCCTCCGGGTGCTCCGGTTTCCCCCACATTCCAAAGACATGTGGTACAGGTGAATTGGGTAGGCTAAATTATCCATAGTGTATGAGTGTGTTTATGTTTCCCAGAGATGGGTTGCGGCTGGAAGGGCATCCGCTGCGTAAAAACGTGCTGGATAAGTTGCCGGTTCATTCCACTGTGGCGACCCCGCAATAATAAAGGGACCAAGCCGACAAGAAATTGAATGAATGAATAAATTACCTTATATTTTTGGAAATTAATGTGTTTGTGACCTTGTAGCACACAAACGGTCCAATTTTGCACAGTTGTATTTTTGGCAATACTCAAAATATGTGGGTAAACATTAATGGCATTTCATTTATGTCGAGAAAATCATCAGAATATTAAGTAAATGTCCTGCATTAAGAATATTCAAACTCACTTGATGTTAAACTTGATTAGTAATATGCATTGTTAGACACTTCAATTAGATCATTTTAAAGGTGATTTTCTCAAAAATTTGCATTTCACGTTCCCTCAGATTCCATTTTAAATTTTTATTAACTCGTTTTATTAGTTTTATGGTCTTTAGCTGGCTTGATAGAGCAACCAAATCCTGTGCAAAGTATCGCAGATTTGATCCCAGCTTAGACCAGGTTGAGTGCAGTAGGATCTGTGTTACACTTGGGGGCTCGTCCGGGATTGGAGTAACGATTAGGGGTGTGAGTTTAACGGAGGCCTGCTAGCAAAGTGCTATGCAGGTAAACTTCACTCTTCTGACCTCTTAAAGTGCTCTAGCAACAGATGCTAGAGGACATGGTCTTTAGCCTCCTTGTTAAAGCAACCGACTCCCATACAAAGGATCGCCGGTTCGATCCCAGCCCAGACCGGGTTGAGTGCAGTAGGACCTGTGGGTTGTACTTAGGGGCTCGTCCGGGATGGGAGTGAGGATTAGGGGGTGAGTGTAACGGAGGCCATCTAGCGAAGTACTATGCAGGTAAACCTCACTCCTCTGACCTCTAAAGGTGCTCTAGCAACAGACGCCAGAGGACATGGTCTTTAGCCTCTTTGTTAGAGCAAACAACTCCCATACAAAGAATTGCCGGTTTGATCCCAGCTCAGTTAGATCCCAGCTCAGACAGGTTTGGGTGCAGTAGGACTGGTCTAAATAAATTAATTTCTGTCATGTACACTCTCAGGAGTTAGTATGGTAATAAATATATATATGGCAATGTTGATGTATTTGGTCTTGGCGGTGTAGATCTGCTACGCTACTGCTGCTTTGATTATGATGCCAAAGCAAGTACCGGGACCTGCTACTACCAGTATAAACACAGACATGCCGTGTTTAAGAATATAAAACACTGCTGCTGCAAACATAATACATATGTAACCCCCGTAGCAAATCTAAACAGGGGCTGGGGTGGAGTGGGGTACAGTGGTATATATATATATATATAAATGCTATGTTAGGGTAATATTTATTTTCAGACAACACAATACCAATGCAGATCTAAGCACAGGAGCTGGGGTGAAGGAGGGTCTCTGAATATATATATATATATATATATATATATATATATATATATATATATATATATATATATATATATATATATGCTATGTTTTTTAACTCCAGAAGAGCTACGAAGTCAATATTTGGTGAAATAGTCGTGATATTCAGTCTTAACCATTAAAAACATTTGCTATTTTGACCATCTGTCATTTTTTGCAAAGATAAAAAGCACTCAATGAAAATTCTCAGTATTAAAATCTGTAGTAGCATAGTAAAAACTGAGCATTGTCAAGTGGTTACTCTTCTTTGTTTGTTTCATAACTGTATGGATTTGCAATATACACTTTACCTCCCTTTATCCATACAGTGTATACAAATTTGACCTCAAAAACAAACATGTAATGATAAGCTAAACTGTACTAAATTGTTAACCTCTGAAACTGCTGATGTTACCTGATGTTCTATAATGTACTCAGGGATGTTACTGATTATAGTGCTGATGCTGCTGTTGTTATATATTGTAAAGTCAGTTTGTCCGTATCCACTCGTGCCTGTGTTCAGGTGCTTACACAACCAGTCAGGGCATCGACTGTGTGCGGCAGGATGTGGCCAAATACATCGAGCGGCGGGACGGCGGCATCCCGTCTGATCCGGACAACATCTACCTCACCACAGGAGCCAGCGATGGCATCGTGGTACGTCACACAAACCCAAACGGAGCTCACATTTCACTTGTAATCATTTGCAAAATACCAGTAATGTTCTTACCCATGATAAGAATTGGTCATCCCGTGATAAAATGATACAGTCTATTTTAATCCGTGTACTAAAGCTGCATGTGTGTGTATAGTTCTGAATGTGTATAAGCCTGTTTACAGATTGACTGGCATACACTGTAGCTTCACTTTATAACTAGTGCTGGGCAACGATTGAATTTGTTTATAATTGTGATTAATCACATGCTTTTTCTGCATTTAATCCTGATTAATCACATACGTTTTCAGAATTTAATCAGAATTAATTACAGGAGTTTCTGGAATTTAATCGTGATTATTCGCACAAGTGGTCTGCATTTATTCGTGATTAATCACACAAGTTTTTTGTCATTTAATCAAGATGAACCTCACAAGTTTTTGGCATTTTATTGTGATTAATCACATGAGTTTATCCGCATTTGATCATTATTAATCGTTTGAGTTTTTGGAACTTAATCGGGATTAATCGCATGAGAGTACTGCTTTTAATCGTGATTAATCACACAAATTGTCAGCATTAATTCAAGATTAATCACACAAGTTTTTTGTCATTTAATCATGATGAACCTTACAAGTTTTTGGCATTTTATCGTGATTAATCACATGAGTTTATCCGCATTTGATCACGATTAATCGTGTGAGTTTTTGGAATTTAATCGGGATTAATCGCATGGGAGTTCTGCTTTTAATCGTGATTAATCGCACAAGTGGTCTGCATTAATTTGTGATTAATAACACAAGTTTTCAGCATTTATTCTGGATTAACCTCACAAGTTTTTGGCATTTTATCGTGATTAATCACATGAGTTTATCCGCATTTGATCACGATTAATCGTGTGAGTGTTTCTGCAATTAACCACAATTAAAACCACAAGTGTCTGCATTTAATCATGATTAATTACATGAGTTTCTGCATTTGAATTAAACTTATGTGAATAATCACGATAAAATGCCAAAATTTTGTGAGGTTAATCCAGAATAAATGCTGAAATCTTGTGTGATTAATCACGAATAAACGCGGACCACTTGTGCGATTAATCACGATTAAAAGCAGAACTCTCATGCGATTAATCCCGATTAAATTCCAAAAACTAATGCGATTAATCAGGATCAAATGAGTTTTCCGCATTTGATCACGATTAATCGTGTGAGTTTTTCTGCAATTAACCACGATTAAACATAGGGAACACTTACAACATTTTGTTGTCTATGGGTTCCCTTTATTTTTTTGAGCAGTGTATATGCATATATGCTGTTTTCAGAGGTTTATATTCACTTTCAGAGTCAATATTAGGTGGAATAGACCTGATATTCAGTCACAACAAATGAAAACGTTTGTTATTTTGACCAACTATCATTTTCAATGTGATTTTGTATTAAATATGAGTTTTTTGGTGCATTCTATTTGTGATATGTGGTTAAATGTTTAATACATATGTTTACATAAGCTGGTATGGCAAGTTAATATAAACTATTACGACTAATACTCTTCTATATCCAGTATTTTTATTATTACAGTAGTCAGCTCATAAGCAGACCAATGAAATCTCTTGAGTCTTTACACTGAGTATTATAGAAGTAGACAGCCTGAATTATTACATTGTTCTTTTTCTTCAGACCATTCTGAAGTTGCTGACTGCTGGAGAAGGTCTTACACGCACAGGAGTAATGATCTCTATCCCTCAGTATCCTCTGTACTCGGCATCTATAGCAGAGCTGGGGGCCGTTCAGATCAATTATTACCTGAATGAGGAGAAGTGCTGGAGTCTGGACATCAGTGAACTGCAGCGCTCTCTACAGGCGGCCAGAAAACACTGCAACCCTCGAGTCCTGTGCATCATCAACCCAGGAAACCCCACCGGTATAACAACAGATCCTTCCCTTAAAGAGGACCTATTATGGCCTTACTTACAAGATGTAAAATAAGTCTCTGATGTCCCTAGACTCCTAGAGTGTGTATGTGAGGTTTCAGCTCAAAATCACACACAAATAATGTTTTTAACTCTGAATCTGCCCCTTTAGACTTTGATTCTAATTGTGCCATTTTGGTGACTGTCGCTTTAAATTCAAATGAGATTGTGCTCTTTTTAAATGAGGGCGGAGCTACAGATGCCTGAGTGTCAGCATAGTGGCAGATTCAAAAACAAGACTGACGTCCTATGCTAATGAGGGAGAGATGGTCACTGATGGGCGGGGCTTTCCCCCTCTGATGACACGTACAAAGGGAGAATGTCAATCAAAGTGTTTCTGCAGACTGTTTTGATCAAGTCTGATTATAAAAAATACAAATAATAATTTTTTACCATTTAAAAGCTTGTTATATCCACAAATTACTGCTACACAACTGTGTTAAAACTTTTTATGAAAGGAATTTTTGCATAATAGCGCCCCTTTAAATGATGACTGAGAAATCAAGCGCCTAGAGTAAGTTTTGAGGCTAAATAATTAGCTTTTTTAAATAATAATAAAAAAAATGGTTTCTTTAATCTGAGCAGCCTAAGACTTGGCTATTTTTTTTTCTAAATTTGCCATCTGAACACACACAAAAAAGAGGAGTTGATTCAACAACAACAAAAAAAAACTTAATTGAGACCTTTGTGTTCAATGTTTGGACTCAAGCAAGAGTTCAGAACTGCATGATGTAACGTGCTTGAAGGTTAAAAAGTCAGTAGTGATGCACTACAGTTTACAGAATAGCAATACACGCATAAAACCCTTTTTTGTATGATTATATAATAATTGCATATGCTTCTTTTGTTGTTTAAAAAGAAATATGAATATATTTATGAAGTGTAAATATATGTGATGGGTGAAGTCATAGTGCTCAATATTTTAAATTATTTTAAATGTTTAGATTTGACCATTTTATTGAGCATTTTAGCAATATTTAGCATTAAGATTTAAATGTTTTATTTATTTTCTTTAAAGAAGCCATTTATTTGATCCAAAAAAGCAACAACTTATTATCAACCTTGAATACAGTTGTGTGTGTATATGTGTATATATATATATATATATATATATATATATATATATATATATATATATATATATATATATATACACACACACACACACACACACACACACACACACACAGTTGAAGTCAGAATTATTAGCCCCCCCTGTTTATTTTTTCCCCCCAATTTCTGTTTAACGGAGAGATTTTTTTCAACACATTTCTAATCACAATAGTTTTAATAACTCATTTCTAATAACTGATTTATTTTATCTTTGCCATGATGACAGTAAATAATATTTGACTAGATATTCTTCAAGACACTTCTATACAGCCTAAAGTGACATTTAAAGGCTTAACTGGGTTAATTAGGTTAACTAGACAGGTTAGGGTAATTAGGTAAGTTATTGTCTAACGATGGTTTGTTTTGTAGACTATCGAAAAAAATTGCTTAAAGAGGCTAATAATTTTGACCTTAAAATGATGCTTAAAAAATTAAAAACTGCTTTCATTCTAGCCGAAATAAAACTAATGACTTTCTCCAGAAGAAAAAAATATTATGAGACATACTGTGAAAATTTCCTTGCTCTGTTAAACATCATTTGGGAAATATTTTAAAAAGAAAAAAAAAATTAAAAGGGGGCTAATAATTGTAACTTTTTTTATTTATTTATTTAGAATCATATTATAGATAAATATAGATTTTTATAAAATACTTCTATTTTTATAAATCCTCAATATTCATTGTATTCATCTGTATAATTATTTTACAACTTAAGTTTTTGCAAGTATGAATGTTTATTTTATTTATTCCATTGTTTATAAATTATTTTCAATTAATTTAACCTTTTTCCCCTAAACAGTCCTCTAGAGGGCGTCAAACACAAGTTTTAAAACCCCTTGTAAATATACTATAAACAGTGTAACTCTTTTAAAAATTATCAAACCTGCTTGTTTTTTTCTTCTCAGCATTTCATATAACTGATCATGTAAAATATGCATTCTTCTTATTTCAACAGGTCAGGTACAAAGCAGACAGTGTATTGAAGATGTAATCCAATTTGCTGCCAAAGAAAACCTCTTCCTAATGGCTGATGAGGTGAGTTAATACTGGTAAACCATGAGAAAATATGTGTAATATAACTTCATATGGCTAGCAGCAGCATCCACTGTACAGGTATAAAGAAGTGCACACTTCTTTTGAGAACTATTCAAAGCTTAACTTACATTGTATTGTATTTGGGTAGCTCAGTGGCCTCACAGCAGGAAGGTCGCTGAGTCCTGGCTGGGTCAGTTGGCGTTTCTGTGTGGAGTTTGCATGTTCTTCCTGTGTTGGCGTGGGTTTCCTCCGGGTGCTCCGGTTTCCCCCACAGTCCAAACACATGCGCTATAGGCGAATTGGATGTGAGTTTATGTGGGTGTTTCCCAGTTCTGGGTTGTGGCCAGAAGAGCATCCTCTGCATAAAACATATGCCAAAATAGTTGGTGGTTCATTCCGCTGTGACGACCCCTGATAAAAAATGGACTAAGCCAGAGGAAAATAAATGAAGGCATCGTATTGTAATGTATTGTAGTGCATTTCATCAGCTCTTCCCACATATGTGTTTTGTAGGTCTATCAGGACAATGTGTACGCCAAGGGCTGTGAGTTTCACTCCTTTAAGAAAGTGCTGTTTGAGATGGGTCCCGAGTACTCCAAAAAAGTAGAGCTGGCATCATTTCACTCCACTTCCAAGTGCTACATGGGAGAGTGAGTATCATTTATTAGCAGATTTCTCATTGAGGAATCCGTGTGTGAAGCAGTATATGACATGATCATTGACTGATGCTGTACTTCAATGGGCAGAATAAATAATAAACAAGGCTTACAATCATAGCAAACTTACAGTAAGAGGGGATATTAATATGCAGTTGCTATGGAAGCCCTCAGATTGACGTCAACAGAAGCACCAACACTCAAAAGCAAATGACTTTCATTGAAAATGACCAAAGCAAACATGGTTAAATTGCACTGACTCATTACTCACCTTAAGAATAACAACTTCAGCTAGCAAAATAGGCATTGTAAATTTTGATTTCACATCGAATTTAAAAGGGACCTAATATGTCCACTTTATACAAGATGTAAAACAAGTCTCTGATGTCCCTAGTGTGTGTGTGTGTGTGTATGTGTGTGTGTGTGTGTGTGTTTGTTTCACACAAGTTTCAGCTCAAAATACCACACAGATAATGTTTTATGTGAGATTGTGCTCTTTTTAAAAGAGGGCGGAGCTACAGGTGCCTGTGTCAGCATAGTGGCAGATTCAAAACAAGACTGACGTCCTATGCTAATGAGGGAAAGATGGTCATTAGTGGGCGGGGCTTTCCCACTCTGATGACACGTAAAAAGGGAGAATGTCAATCAAAGTGTGTCTGCAGACTGTTTTGATCAAGTCTGATTATAAAAATAGAATTAATGCATTTTTTTACATTAGAAGCTGGTTATATCCACACACTGCTGCCACACAACTGTGTTTGAATCCCTTATAAAAGTAACGTTTGCATAATAGGCCCCCTTTAAAAGTCGACTGGGAAATTTTGGCTATTAAAGAAAACATTAGTGTTCCATTAGGGATGAAACTAAACTCCTACGTTACTACTGAGGATATACGTGCATAAGTGTACAGCGTATAAGTGTATAGGAAATCATTTTGGATGCAACTAGTATTTGATTAATAGTAATAAAACTATTAATTAATATAATGCACTTGTTCTCTAACATACTCTGACGAACACTTTCTTCAGGTGTGGTTTTCGAGGCGGATACATGGAGGTTATCAACATGGATGCGGATGTGAAAGCTCAGCTCACTAAGCTAGTGTCGGTGCGCTTGTGTCCTCCTGCGCCTGGACAAGCCCTCATGGACCTGGTGGTCAACCCTCCTCAGCCAGGAGAACCGTCCCACCAGACCTTCATGCAGGTGCTTTGTTTCTTTCTGTGTTCAAAAGGGCAAACAGATGCTCATTTACATTTATTTTGTATTTACTTAGCACATTCATTTTATTCATTTTTATATACAGTTGAAACCAGAAGTTGACATACACTCTAAAAATAGGAACATAATCATTTTTCTAAAAACGTCTGATGGTAAATCATGCTAAACGTTTACTATTTTAGGTCTGTTAGGATTACCAAAATGATTGACATTTGCTTAATGCCAGAATAATGAGAGAATTTCTTATGAGAATTTGTTATTAATTTCTAGGCAGTCAAAAGTTTACACACATTTCCTTGTGTTTTTGTTAGTTTTGCTTTTAAACTGTATAACTTTGGTCAAATGTTTTGGGTATCCTTTCACAAGCTTCTCACATTAGTTTGAAGGCATTTTGGCCCATTTCTCCTGACAGAATTGCTGTAACTGATTTGAGTCTTGCTCGCACAAGCTTTTTCAACTCTGCCCACACATTTTCTATAGGATTGAGATTAGGGCTTTGTGATGGCCACTGCAAAACATTCACTCTGTTGCCCTTAAAGCACATTTTAACTAATTTGGCAGTATGCTTAGGGTCATGGTCTGTTTGGAAGACCCATTTGTGGCCAAGTTTTAATTTCCTGGCTGATGTCTTGATTTGTTGCTTCAGTATTTCTACACAATGTTCTTTCCCTCATGATGCCATCTATGCTGTGAAGTGGACCAGTCCCTCCTGCAGCAAAACAGCCCCACAACATGATGCTGCCGCCCCATACTTCACAGTCGGGATAGTGTTTCTAGGCTTGTAAGCATTCCCCTTTGTCCTCCAAATGTAACACTGGTCATTATGGCCAACAGTTCAATCTTAGCTCCATTAGACCACAGGACATGTCTCCAAAATGAGTCTTTTTCCCAGTGTCATTTAGCAAATTGTAATATGGCTATTTTGTTGATTCTTTCTTGTTGATTTTTCCATGTTGTCACACAAGGAAGCAGTGTGTTTGAGGTTTTCCTTCAATACTATTCTACAGTGGTGCCTCCAATTAACTCAAATGTTGTCAATCAGCCAATCAGAAACTTCCAAAACCTTGACCCATCATCAGAGGTTTTTCAGAGGAATAATAAACTTATTGTGTGTAAACTTGACTTTCAAGAAGAGTTATAACAATTTCTCAAAACATATCTCTGTCATTATTCTGCTATTAAGCAGAACAGAAACAAATGCGATAATCCTAACTTAACTAAAAGAGAAAAAGTTGAGTCACATTAACATCTGACTTTTTTATATGGTTATGTGCCTTTTTATACAGTGCATGTAAACTTCTGGTTTCAACTGTATATATATAAGAAGCGCCGTCGACTACCCTGGGCTCGGAGACACTTGGAATATTACATAGAGAATAATCTAATACATAATATTATAACATACATATATATGAGCAATATCACACTCGTAGTAGTGTGATATGGCTGTATATCGGCACTGGTAAGCGTGCGTTGGCACAAGGCCACAGACTTTTTGCTGGCTGTATGTGGGCAGAGTAATACACAAAGGGTAAAGAGGCTGTACAGGTGCTGATATTACTTAAATATATCACGGCTATCAGCCAATGAGATTCGAGAACCAGACAGAACTGTTGTATATTATATATATATATATATATATATATATATATATATATATATATATATATATATATATATATACACACTTTTTATAATATAATGATAATAATAATCATTATTTTTGAGTCCTTGTTACGGAGATTGGTTGTAGGAAAGTGTCTGGTGCATAGAGCATAGAGAGTGTCTGGTGCATATGGAGAGGTCTTCTACAGGTGGTTTGTCAAACTTTACCATTGTAGAGTGTTTCTTCAGTTTCTGCTGAAAAGGATGTCTGTTTCTCCCAGTCTTCTCCACTGATTCAGTGCTCTTCCTCTGTTCTGGCAGGAGCGGACGGCTGTTCTCAGTGCCTTGGCTGAAAAAGCCAAACTGACGGAGCAGATTTTGAACACAGTGCCAGGCATCAGCTGTAACCCAGTGCAGGGAGCCATGTACTCTTTCCCCCGAATCACCCTGCCTGAGCGCGCCATCAGCGAAGCCAAGGTCGGTGTCTGGCACATGCTCTTTATGCCTGCTGCTGGTGTTATTTACTTGACTTAATCATCGGCCGTGTGTGTGTGAATACAGGCGAAGGGTCAGGCTCCAGACATGTTCTACTGCATGAAACTGCTGGAAGAGACCGGCATCTGTCTCGTTCCTGGAAGTGGTTTCGGTCAACGGGAAGGCACTTATCACTTCAGGTAAGAGTGTGTGTTCTCAAGTGTTTTCCCTCTTATTGTTTGAGAGAGGTTCCCTCTCAGGGTTTGTGCGGGGAATTGCTGACACACAATATATTGTAAACCAGAGTGAAAAAGAAAAAAAAGGGGGGAGGGGGGGGGGTGCTAGGTGTCACAGATAAAAGTGAAGAGGGTTGGGGAGTCATGGAAGAAAGTGAAAGTAAAGAGTGGACGGGGGAGGAGGGCGATCGGTAAAATAAGGTGCTGGATCAGGTTTCAGAGGTGCTGGATTCCGCGTGTTCCCGCACAAATTAAGCTCTGCTTAACAGTAGACTGACCATTTTCTAATGCAAGCTAATTGCTCTCCCATGTTGGTAAAGAACAGTTCTGAAAACCGTTATGCAAATGATGCACACACAGACCGTGTGAAAAAAACAGGTGCAGAAAGCACTGGTCATGCGTTTATCATGTTTAACAGTCATGAGCACTGGCTGTACTGGTGCTCAATAAGAATGAGGAAATCACAGATATGCTGTTCCGACATAGCGACAGGACTCCTATATTGTTAGACTGCCCGCTGTCGGTCAAATTAGACTAGAGTTATTGACCGCTACTGCGTTTTATTCTGAAAAGGCAGAGGAAAAACAAGATACCCCCGCCCTAAATTACTGATAGACTCCCCCCCTTCCCCCAGGCCCACAATGGACTAATAGTACCACCCTAATGGATGAATAACCAAGCCCCAAATTACTGATTGTCCCGTACTTAATTACTGAGACCTCATATGTAATTTATAATTTTATATATCAAAGTTCTGAATAGGGTGCCCCGTCTGGGTCAGCATTTCTGTGTGGAGTTTGCATGTTCTCCCGGTGTTGTTGTGGGTTTCCTTTAGGTTTCCCCTAAAGTCCAAAGACACGCGCTGTAGGTGAATTGGGTAAGCTAAATCCCAGTGTTGGGTTGCAGCTGGAAGGGAATCCGCTGCGTAAAACATGTGCTGGATAAGTTGGCGGTTCATTCCACTGATTAGTAAAGTACCTAAGCCGAAAAGAAAATGAATGAATGAGTTCTGTATAAGGTGTGTTAAACGCAGTGTAAAACGTCTCATTTTATGATGTCTGCTCTCTATTCTTTCTCCAGGATGACCATTCTTCCTCCAACAGACAAACTCAAGCTGATGCTCAACAAACTGAAGGACTTCCATCAGAGATTCACCCAGCAGTATTCCTGACCCCGATCATCTTGACTAGTTTAAGATCTCCTGCCGCCACCGGCTGACCAAGCGTGCCACATTTCTCAATGATCGGTCTGAATGTGGCCAAATAATCACTCGAGGCCTTGATGGACACTAATCTGCACATTTGCCAATGGATAATTGTACGCCTTCTAGCTAAAGACGAATGTCTATTAATGTCCACCTTTTTCCGCAAACGACGACTTCCAGTTTGTAATCAAGAATTGAAACAAATCACTTCAGATAATAATGTTATGCTAGAAATAATCAATATGCGTAGTTAGAAGTGAGAGTCACGCTTTATTTTTAGCCATTAAGGTCTTTTAACGTGGCATTAGTATCTTAAAGAACTGGAAGTTGCTGAATATTGAGTAGTGGGCGGGGCTTTCTTATTGCACATCATTTTCTCATAGCAAACTAACGATAAGGGGGCGTGGCTAAGAATACTGCCATCAAACTGACATCATCAGAGAATGACCGCCTCTCCAAGCGCAGAAGCAAACTGTCAGATTTGATTGAAGATTACCAAAACTCATATATGTTCGCCTAAAGAATAACAATGTGCACTGGCAAAATAAACACTGCAAATTTTGATTTCACACAGACTTTAAGCATATTTGTGGTCAAAAATGTCAAAAGTATCTATTTTTTGTTCCTTCAGGTAATTTTCTCATTATATTCCCTCTACAGTACAGTAATATTCAATATATTTCTGTAATAGTGTGAATATTCACAGTTGATTCTTATAACTCGATGGATGAACTGAGGAAAATAAAGACATCTGATTGTATACTGTTTTTTATATAATGCGATTGTTTAGAGTTGACAAAACTACCCACATAATTAACGCAAAGCATCATGGTGTTTGGGAAGAAGGTGGATAAAACTATTGTTGTGGACTTGATTTTAAATACTGTGAAGATTTATAGTAAATACTATAGTGTTTCTGTACAATACTATAGTAAATTGCTTGAAATAATCTGGTACAATTGCTATGGTAATACAACAACTAGTAATATAAACAAATTAGCCAATTTGTTACATTATTTTCAGACTAAATAGTATACTACAGTATTTATTACAGTTTACCAGTTAACTATACCCACATATAGGGCTGGGCGATATGGCAAAAATGCAGTCTTGATAATTATTATCCATATTGAACGCTAACGAAATCCATTCATTAATTTTCTTGTCTGCTCAGTCCCTTTATTAATCCAGGATCGCCACAGCGGAATGAACCACCAACTTATCCAGCAAATTTTTATGCAGCGGATGCCCTTCTAGCTGCAACCCATCTCTAGGAAACATCCACATATACATTTACACACTACAGACAATTTAGCTTACCCAGTTCACCTGTACCGCATGTGTTTGGACTGTGGGGGAAACCCGAGCACCCGGCGGAAACCCACGCAAAGGCAGGGAGAACATGCAAGCTCCACACAGAAACTCCAACTGAGCCTGAGTTCGAACCAGCAACCTTCCTGCTGTGAGGCGACAGCACTACCTACTGCGCCACTGCGTCGACCACGTTAACAAAATATATTTCGATATGAGTTGTTAATGCTTCCAAATTTAAAAGAGTACCCCAACAATTACTGAAGCCACTAAAATTAGAGGGTCCATTAAATGGCATAACGTTTTTTCGGTTGATAAATTTCCGGTGGCTAAAAATTCGATACATGTCTAATATCAACATGCTTTAAGATTCCTATTGTCGCACATTTCTGCTGTGTGATTGGCTCTTAGATCGGTATAGAGTAAAAAGTTCAGAGCTTATCATTGTTATAGACGTAAATTTTAGCGCGATTCGATGTAATATCGTTTATCGGCCCAGTCCTACTCGCATAACATAATGTATCTGGCCCAGATCTGGCCCACACAATTTGCTTTTGCTTGGCCCACCTGCTGCAGTGAAAAACGGTAAATGATAGGACCAAGTCTGGCTTCCATATAAGTGCCAAACATGGACCATATCTTGGCCAAGTTAATAACCCATAATTGGGCCAGATATGTTGGTGTGTCATGGTAGAATTTTTTCTTTACTCAGAAATAATTGAAATGTATGTTAAAAGTGGGTGAAGATAGGCCAAACTTACGTGGCCCACATATATTTTTTTTAACATCTGAGCCAAATACTACATTTGATCTGGCCCAAGTCTTATGTGCCTCCTTAAAGCTGGTACCTCTGCCCAAACCTGGGCCATGTTTGGCTCACATGCTGTATGCCAGTGTCGGACAAATGCCTGCCCATGTAGCAAAATCTCTCTGGCCCAGATCTGGCCCCCACAATCAGCTTTTGCTTGGCCCACATGCTGCAGTAAGTTACGGAACATGATTGGACCAAGTCTGGCTTTCATATAAAGGCCAAACATGGACCATATCTGGGCCAAGTCTTAGCTAAGTTAATAACACATAATTGGGCCATATATGTTGCTCTGTCATGGAAGAATTTTTTTTCTGTACTCAGAAATAATTGAAATGTATTTTAAGAGTGGGTCAAGATAGGCCAAACTTACGTGGCCCACATATACATTTTTTTTTTTTACATATGAGCCAAATACTATATTTGATCTGGCCCAAGTGCCTCTTTAAAGATGGGACCTCTGCCAAACCCAGGCCATGTTTGGCCCACATGCTGTATGCAGCATCGGAAAAATGCCTGCCCATATTGCAAAATCTCTCTGGCCCAAATCTGGCCCCCACAATCAGCTTTTGCTTGACCCACAAGCTGCAGTGAATTGCGGTACATGATTGGACCAAGTCTGACTTCCATATAAAGGCCAAACATGTACCATATCTGGGCCACGTCTCAGCCAAAGTAATAAGCCATAATTGGGCCAGATATGTTGCTGTCATGGTAGAATTTACTCAAAAATAATTGAAATGCATTTTAAAAGTTGGTAAAGATAGGCCAAACCTACGTGGCCCACATATAAATTTTTACATCTGGGCCAAATACTACATTTGATCTGGCCCAAGTCTTTTGTGCTGCCTTAAAGATGGTACCTCTGCCAAACCCAGGCCATGTTTGGCCCCCATGCTGTATGCCAGTGCATAATGAATGCCTGCTGTGCCAGCTTTATGCAAAGTCAAAGCCGGAATTTTTGCTACCTGGGTAGTTATGCTGTAACTGCTATAAATACTACTAAAAATAGGCCATATACTGTAAAAGCATAAAACACTTTACTATAGTACTTACTGTAAATGAATATAGTATTTTTTCATGTGGGCTTTTTTCTTTCTTTACATCCCAAATGTCTTGATGTTGGGTAAAGTTGTTTTAAAATGAATTATTACTTCACTTTACATCAAAAAAGTAACTCAGTGTGTTACTTTTAAGGTAATTATATGTAAAATTGTTATGTTATACTGATTTTTTATTAATAAAGAGGCTTAAAATTGATATATATATTACTATTAAAAGTAACGTTACTGCATTACAGTGTGTATGAACGTGCAATGTACGTCAATGTGTACAAATAGTCAAATGAAAACAATGGGCATTCACGTGGCTTGATTTCGCGCTGTTTTGACCCTTAGGGCTTTTTGGTTGTATTATAAAAGACGATAAAACATCATTCATGTATGTGTGTAAATAACTGATTGATTATATGGCTGATATAAAGCGTGTAGTAGATGAAGACCATAGTGTTGTGTGTTGCATTAACGCTCCTCGCCACTAGAGGCCGCAGCGTCTACACATCTTCACATTAAAGACGGTGTTTTTTTGTTTTTGTTTTGTAACACCTCTTGTTTTTCTCCCACACACTACTGAGAAGCCCAACTGCTCTATTATCCGCTGCTGTCATTTTGTTAATGAGTTGAGAGACCAAGTTAATGAGTTTAGATGCACTTTGAGAACTTTACATCTCTCAACTTTTTTTTTAAAAGCTCATTTTATTCTCGACGAGACTGAAAACCGTTCAGATTTCAGCTGCTTTGACATGTTGACATCTTTCTTCACACAATAAGTCATGTTTGGTAAGTTTAGAGCCACAGATATAAGTTGGAATACGTAACGTAAGGTTTATTTGACTTGAAGAAGTATTCAAGGGTACATTTATTTGACCAAACTTAGCATTGTAAGCTGTATTCATAATTTAAAATTACGTTTTTTATTTGAATATACACTCACCAACCACTTTATTAGGTACACGTTTAGTTACTAGTACCGCGTTCAACTCGTTTTGCCTTTTAGAACTGCCTTAATCCACCATGAATCAATTGCCGGCAATTTTCCGGAAAGGTTGTATGTGTGAACAGGTCCTTTTTGAAAATACCGGTAAATTCGTTCGGGCTATTTTCCGGAAAGAGAAGTTGTAACATTACTGGCAATTTGCGGGAATGCTGCGCCGTGTGAATGCAGAAGGAAAATTGCCGTAATAAGCGCGTGCACGTCTAGAACGTGCTGACGTGAGACGTCTGCTTTAGCCAATCACAACAGTCAGACGCATTTACGTCCGCGCGGTTTGTGAGGATAAAAGCCTTTGAATATTTTTCCAGACACATTTAGCTGCTAGAAGTTAGTCAGATCACGATTATATGTTCTTCTTAATGCCAACTGTGTAAATAATCATCGATGAGATGCTTATGATAAGCCGTTTTTTGTTTACCTTCAAGCTTTGCGTGCGCCTATGAGCGCCTGCACACATTATGAACATCTCCACATGCGAAAGTGATCTTGCGAAAGTTGTTCACAATATTAATCATCCACAGAGTTTGTAATTTAGTCAAATGTTTACACATACATGCGCAGCCGTTTAAAGCTCATTTGTGGTGAATGATGTCAGAATTTACCGGTATTTTGGAATGGATGTGTGAATGCTCTTTTCCGGAAAATTTCCGTAACGTCCTCGCCTGTGTGAACAGCGCTTTTTTCAATATACCGGTAAAGTCGTTCCAGATATTTACCGGTATCACTGTGTGAAAGGGGCTATAGATTCAACAAGGTAGGCTACTGGAAATATCCCTCAGAGATTTTGCTCCATATCGACATGATAGCATCACGCAGTTGCTGCAGATTCTTAAGCTGCATATCCATGTTGCCAATCTCCCGTTCCACCACATTCCAAAAGTGCTCTATTAGATTGAGTTCTGGGGACTGTGGAGGCCATTTGAGTACAGTCAACTCATAGTCATGTTCAAGAAACCAGTCTGAGATGATTCAAGCTTTATGACAAGGTGCGTTATCCTGCTGGAAGTAGCCATCAGAAGATGGGTACACTGTGGTCATAAAGGGATGGACATGGTCAGCAACAATATTCCAGAAGGCTGTGTTGTTGACATGATGCTCAATTGGTACTAATGGGCCCAAAGTGTGCCAAGAAAATATCTCCAACACCATTACACCACCAGCAGCAGCTCGTTGATACAAGGCAAGATGGATCCATGCAAGTTGTTGACGCCAAATTCTGACCCTAGCATCCGAATGTCGCAGCAGAAAATCGAGACTCATCAAACCAGACAACGGTTTTCTAATCTTCTATTGTCTAATTTTGGTGAGCCTCCGTGAATTGTAGCTTCAGTTTCCTGTTCTTAGCTGACAGGATTGGCACCCAGTGTGGTGGGACAGCCATGGGTGTCCAAACTCAGTCCTGGAGGGTCGGTGTCCTGAAGAGTTTAGCTTCAACCCTAATCAAACACATCTGAACCAGCTATTCAAGTTTTTACAAGTTACAAGAAACTTCCTGGCAGGTGTGTTGAAGCAAGTTGGAGCTAAACTTAGCAGGACACCGGCCCTCCAGGACTGAGTTTGGACACCACTGATCTAAGTAATATCATTACATGAGCTCAGGACTACTTTGGCAATCGTTTAAGTACCACAAAATGTAGTTACATACACAAAGACCAGTGAAAACACTATTGTACTGCGCCAAAAAGAAGCCCTATGTTAACAGTGTCCAGAAGCGCCGTCGACTACTCTGGGCTCGGAGACACTTGGAATATTACATAGAGAATAATCTAATACATAATATTATAACATACATATATATGAGCAATATCACACTCGTAGTAGTGTGATATGGCTGTATATCGGCACTGGTAGGCGTGCGTTGGCACAAGGCCGCAGACTTTTTGCTGGCTGTATGTGGGCGGAGTAATACACAAAGGGTAAAGAGGCTGTACAGGTGCTGATATTACTTAAATATATCACGGCTATCAGCCAATCAGATTGGAGAACCACACAGAACTGTTGTATATGTATATATATATATATATATATATATATATATATATATATATATATATATATATATATATATATATATATATATTGTTTTTATTTATTTTTTGTGTGTGTAGCCAAGGTGAAAATATAAGATAATATTAGCTGTGACTCTTAAAAATAAAACTTAAAAAAAGTTTGTCATTGGGATCCCATAGAACTATTTTTATTAGGAGGCTTTAATTTAATAGTTCTTAAAGGGCCATGAAACCCCCTCGTTTCAGCAGGGTGTTTTCACACCTCTACTTTGGAAAAAGTCAGAAAAGTGGGCGTGTCCAGCTCTGTTTAGGGGGGAGTGTCGGAGGAACAAAAGAGGCTTGGTGTGGGAGTGTCTATTTGGGCGCGCTGAATTTCAGAGTCAAAACACACAACCACAGCGGACAAAGTGACTGTGTTTACATGGACATCTGTAGTCGAATTATTTGCCAAATTATTAAATAGTGGACTTTAACTGCAGTTTGGCTCTTTCATTCAGGGAATTCATTCATGTCCCTCCCGACAAACGTGATATTTGATTCGAGGAGCTGCTGTAAGCGTGTATTTTTCATGCAATGTTTGATACCGCACGGCGAATGAGAGAAAAAACCCTCCGCATTTCCCGGAAACTTAGATGCACACGGCAGGTAGCGTCAGAAAGCCGCGTGTGTTATTCCGGTCACAAAGTCCAACACGAGGTTATAGTTTGGTTGTAACTGTTAGTGCTAACTTGTTTACACTCGTTGCAATAGTTTGTTTGATACGAATAAAATACGAACTGAATAAACAAAGAGCACTGCTCGCTCACTTACCAAATCTGTAGAGACAGGACAATCACCAGCAACTAGAGCCGCGTCTTTATTAAGAGAAGACTACAAGCGAATCCGGATCTCAGCGTTTGCAGATGAGAACAGCTCTCAGGTTTACAATAAAGTTATTGTTGTCGAGCGTCGCGTACACTGTTAATCCACGCGTGAGTCTGCGCTCTCACAGAGAGAAAATGAAAACGAAACTTCACTGCAGCAAACTATAAAAGCAACACTTTACGCTTGTTTTGCCAACACAACGTGGCATCTCTGTCGTCTAAACACTGTGAGAGTAATGAATATTAATGAAGTTGCACAATAGAGCGCGCTGATTGGTTTGAACCAAGCCTTACTCATGCATTAATGCAGCACACTGTAAGACGTAATAAGACTCACTCTGGCACAGACGCCCAGTCCAGGAAGTACAAATTTGCTTGAAATAACGCAAAAACAACCAATTTACACTTTTTAGTGAAATATAGGTGTCCTAGTAGTGTTTTTAGCAGTGTGGGACACATATATGACTGTCAACAGCTCAAAAAATGTGTTTTAGTGTTTCGTGACCCTTTAAAGGGCCATATTTTTTTCTTAGTGTGAAGAACAAAACCTTAAGAAACTTTTTGTTCAATGCAAATGTTCTACAGACGCTAAATGTTCTTTACTGAATCACTAACACGGCAAAAGCCTTTATTTTTTTAATAGTGCAGATGTGAATTAGCAAAACCTTGTTCAGCAGATCGCATTATATTTGATCAGTAGAAGAACCCATTAGTTTTCCTCTCAACAGAGAAATTGGCAGAACATCACTTGTGAACATACATGACTGACATAGCAGAATCATCGCCAAGTAATATTTATAGGCCCCACAGGACGTCCAGCCTTCTGTATTTCCACCGAAGAATAACATCAGATTCGAAGATGACCAAAGCAGTTATCCTCTAGAGCGTCTCTCCAAAATGTAAAAGCCTGTCCCTGACCTCTGTCAGCCCACATTAGCGGTGCTTGGGGAGATTTGGGTTTTTAATTAAGCAGTGTCTTGTTCTCACCGCCCGCTGCTTTTGTCTTTGCACCTGACGACCGCCTCTAAATGCTGCTCGCTGATGGAGTTTGATGTGCTCGTCTTAACAGAGACTGACAGCAGAAGCACACTCACACTTGCTTGTTTAAAATGAGCTGAAACAAGAAACGTCTTAAGAATTTTTTTGGGGACAACTTCATTGTTTTATGTTCAATCCACTTATATTTGTTACGTCAGTGGCTCTTAAACTGTGATACGTCTACCACTAGTGGTACGCAGGCTTTCTTCTAGTGGTACGCGGTGGAATCAAATATGTCATGTGTACATGCTACATATAATTCAAAATTTGTCACAAATGATTTATACAGTATATGAATATATGATGACTAATAGTCTATATTTCTGAGATCTAGGCAACATTTCCAGGCGTTCATGAGTTGGCTACTATATGTTAACACTTTACATTTAAGTTTTATTTTTTCTTTCTTTTTTTAAGAACAGTAACCTACTATTTTTTAACTTTTAAAAGAACATTTTAGTTTAAATGTTGACTTTTTTGTTTGTTTGTTTGTTTTTTTTTTTTTACAAATCCGCTTGTTAAGTGGTGACGTGTTTGTGACATGTAATACTGTTTCTGGGTCCAAGTCGCCATTCACTTGAGTGGAGAAATCATTCGTTTATGATCACTTTTAATTCATATCGCACATTAAAGTTAATTTTATATAAAGTCAGTGTACACAACAATCTCTGCGCTTGCTGCATAACAAATACCAAAATTTTAACAATTTATACAACAATGACTGCGTCCGAAACGCCTACTACTCAGTAGGTACTGCATTTGAATTTAAACGTACTACTCGGCCGTTAGAAAAGTACGTTCTATACAGTATGAACGTGAAAAGTATGAATGGAATTCGGACGTACTACATCCGCCATTTTGTCATGGTCACGTGACCTACCTGCGTCAATTGCGTCGTTTTACTCCCATTGATGAATATGCTCGCGGGGCATCACGGGATAGCGCAGCATGCATGGGATGCGCACTCTAGAATCTCGCCGGAAGTAGTAAGTCATCCGGGTACTTCTCGCATACTAATTTTCGAATTCTATGAATTCGGACATACTACTCGTCTCGCATACTGATTTTAGCGTACAATATAGTATTGAAGGATGCGGTTTCGGACGCAGCCAATGAATTACTTTCTGGCCATCGGATATTAGGCATGGACATATATATTGCGATCGTGACTTTCGAAAGTATTAAATTGATTTGTAAACGTTTATTATTACCATTTCATGAATCTCCCCATTCAGTTGAATAGAGCGCTTGGACCCGGAAGCTGCTCCGCGTGACGTCACACTTAACAAGCGGATAAGCACAGTACAGTGTTAATCTTCAGACTATTTGTAATGTTTAAAGTGACTGACAATAATAAATATTCTTAAAAGTAGGAATTAATCTGCCACATTTTTGAACTGTGCAAAGCTGAAGCTGCTTGGCCAACTACGCTACTGTATTTCAATACTGCTCTGTATGGTGGTACTTGGAGAGACAATTGTTTTCTGAGGTGATACTTGATGAAAAAAGTTTGAGAACCACTGTGTTCCATTAACTTAATCCATTTGTGTTGGGACTACATGAATGAAATGTGTGAAGATCTAATCTGCAGAACCGCATGTATTGGAGAAGTCAGAGCTCTCATCAATGTTTTTACATCTTGTTTTTATATCTTGTTTACCTATCAAACCCTAAATACTACACTTACCGGCCACTTTATTAGGTTCAACTGCTTATTAACGCTGCTTAGAAAAGTTGTCTGGTCAAATGAGTCTTGATTTCTCCTGCAACATTTGGATGGTCGGGTCAGAATTTGGCGTCAACAACATGCATGGATCCATCCTGCCTAGTATCAACGCTTCAGGCTGGTGGTGGTGTAATGGTGTGGGGATATGTTCTTGGCACACTTTGGGCCCATTAGTACCAAGTGAGCATCATGTCAACACCACAGCCTACCTGAGTATTGTTGCTGACCATGTCCATCCCTTTATGACCACAGTGTACCCTGCTTCAGATGGCTACTTCCAGCAGGATAATGCACCATGTCATAAGGCATGATTTATCGAACATGACAGTGAGTTCACTGTACTCAAATGGCCTCCAGTCACCAGAACTCAATGCAATAGAGCACTGCACTGCAGCCGACAAATGTATAACTACAGATACAGAGACACTGGAGCGTTTTAAAGCTGTGAGTTTGTTGAACTAATGACCTTCATGGCCTTTTCTGTTGAGCACATGAACACAATGGCAAATCAGCGCAGTTTAAAACGTGCTCAACAGCGCACATATATTAGCAGGAAATTGACGTTTTTAAAATGCCAGTATCGATTGGTACCGAATTTTATTATCGTGACAACCTTAGTGTACACTGTCCTGACTCCAGCAGTTCTGAATTACGTCGCTTAAAAAGTGTAGTTCAAAATGCGAAGTGTAGCAGTTACTGCTTCTTGTAGTACAGTTTGATTACAGAGATCTTTTAATCAGAGTTTCTTTGCAAACCCTGTCTTGTGGACATGATTATTTGTGGTAATACTGGTAATATGCATGTGCATGGGCTTCAAAATAGCTGGGATTTGGATCCTATTTTAATGTCAGAAACAAACTTGTGTTTATATCACTGCAATGTGTCTGTGGACAGGCCGACGCAGTGGCGCAGTAGGTAGTGCTGTCGCCTCACAGCAAGAAAGTCGCTGGTTCGAGTCTCGGCTGGGTCAGTTGGCGTTTCTGTGTGCATTATATTTGCATGTTCTCCCTGCCTCCGCGAGGGTTTCCTCCAGTTGCTCCGGTTTCCCCCACAGTCCAAAGACATGCTAAATTGTCCGCAGTGTGTGAGTTTGAATGAGTGTGTATGAATGATTCCCAGAGATGAGTTGCAGCTGGAAGGGCATCCGCTGCGTAAAACATATGCTGGATAAATTGGTGGTTCATTCCGCTGTGGCGACCCCAGATTAATAAAGGGACTAATCCGAAAAGAAATGTTTAATAGTGAAATTTATGCTATGGCGTATCGCAAAATGCGGAGTCCCCCCTGCAGGGATGACTGACGGGGCCCCCAGTTTTGGGAGGCGGGGGGGGGGGTTTGGGGGGGATTGGGCTGGCAACGCGGGGAAGCGATCACAAATTGAGGAGCGGGGAAGCGAGGCGGGGTGGAGCGACAACGCCGGGAAGCCTTCAAAAACTGAGGAGCGATCCCAAACTGAGGAGCGGGAAAGGGGGGAGGGTGGAGCGACAACGCGGGGAAGCCTTCACAAACTGAGGAGCGATCACAAACCGAAAGCGGCGAGAGCGTCAAAGTAGCCAGAAGTCATTCATTTTTAACGAGAACCGGCGGCGAGGAACAGCGCGGCGCGTCTTCTCCGGTGTGGGCGTCGAGGAGAGTTGAAATCAAGTCAACTGTATGGTATGAGCTATGACGCGGTTCGGCGGCAAGCAATCAGAATGAAGTAGTCCACCGCTTGAGAGGTGTTCAGAGAACACAGAGCTGTGAACTTTGATTCCGACCACAGTTGTTCCCAAGAGTTTGATTATTGCGGTTGCCGGATTTTCAATTACTGAAAATCACGTCGAAGCGGGGCCCCCTAATCACGCGGGCTACGCCACTGAACCCCGGATTAATAAAAGGACTTAGCCGAAAACAAAATAAATGAATATCTGTGGACACACTTTACCTACACACATTGCTGTTCGGTTTCCAAAGGTTGATCTTGCATCATAGGTGCCCTTTAAGAAAGCATTCAGCCTTCAACAACTCACGGTCAAAGCACATAATATTAATTCCACCACAATACAGGAACACTTGATTTTGTAACAAAATGATTCGTACAGCATTTAACCAGCAATCCCATCACATTCCCCATTGGTTCTGTTTAAAATTATGCAAATGCGCAGCACTAACGTGGCTGTAAGTCTGTCTAACCACTATCATTTCAAAGCAGCGCAACAATGTAAAAAAAAAACACTGCAAAGATTTCATATTCCAGACGCTGCTTCAGCCTCCGTCGTTCACGCTTTCTCACCTTTTAGTCACTCTCTTTGCTTTCATTCCCATTCTCAGCGTGGTTCCTTTAAAGATTACAATTAAGACACGCATTTAGTCGGGCTCTTGCCATTATGAGAACAAACCCTCCGGTACGCAGTCACGAAAAAGCAAAATGGCAATCAGCGGCTCTATTGTTCGATGGGTTTCAAAAACTGGCACCTCAGCCTCACGCTCGAGTATTTTTCCCTTTCAAACATCACGCTGCAATCTGAGGCGAGGCTTCTCATAAGTTTCCCCATTGATCAGCGGTGTGCCTATATATGAGGATGGCTGTGCGCCCAGTGACGCACCGCGTGAAATTTTCGAAATCTCATGAATATCGTGGATTGGTTTCCAGAATTTATTTTAGGTCCTGGACCCAAATAAAATGGTTCAATTCAGCCAAAAAAGCTTGGGCTTAGACTTTGTGATGGAAATTTCGTCCTAGGTATACGCAGAAGCCAGACTTATTGTCAGAGTGGAACAAAAGTGGTTTAACATGCTCGTTTCTGCGCTAGATTGTTCCCCCATACATGTTTTTGTGCATCTCCTCTGGTCCGTGAGCCTCTGTTTGTGGCAGATTAGTAATGCTTCCCCTCTGTCACGGACAGCAGAAGGAGAGAGACATGGTGCGAACGTGTGCCAGTCCTGAGCAGCTATAACACCCAGTAGGGTCTCGAGCATGTTCACCCATTACATAAGCGCAAACAACTCCAGTGGCTATAGATACGTGGCTTATGGAACAAGGTGTTGATAATGTAACATTCGCTGTTTTTAGATCTTCAAATATGTGCTGATTGAAGACGTCTGCTCAGATGGTAGGCAAATCTGATTGTTCACCCAAAAATGTCAATTTAAAGGGGTCGTTCACCAAAAAATTTGAATTTAAAGGGGGTAGTTCACCCAAAATGAATATTTTAACGGATAGTTTACCACAAAAAAAAATTTATTTAAAAAGATAATTCACCCAAAAACAAAAATGTTAAGGGGTGGTTCACCAAAAAATGTAAGTTTAAAAGGATAGTTCACCCAAAAATTAAATTATAAAGGGGTTGTTCATCAAAAAAGGTAAGTTTAAAGGGATAGTTCACCCAAACATTAAAACATGAAGAGGTCGTTCACCAAAAAATTTTTATTTAAAGGGATAGTTCCCCCATAGATGAAATTATAAAGGGGTTGTTTACCACAAAATGTAAGTTTAAAGTGATAGTTCCCCCAAAAATGAAATTACAAAGGGGTTGTTTACCAAAAAAAATGTAAATTTAAGTCATAGTTTACCCAAAAATGAAAATTTAAGGGGTTGTTCAGCAAAAATGTAAGTTTAAAGGGATAGTTCACCCAAAATATGAAAATTTAACGGCATTGTTTACCCAAAAATGGACATTTAAGGGGTAGTTCACCTAAAATGTAAGTTTAAAGGGGTAGTTCACCCAAAAAAATTTATTTAACGGGATAGTTCACCCAAAACTGAAAACGTAAAGGGGTCTTTCTCTAAAAAAAAATGTAAATTGAAAGGCATGGTTCACCCAAAAATGAAAATTTAAGGTATAGTTCACTAAAAAAATGTAAATTTAAAGAAAAAGTTCACCCAAAAATGTCAATTTAAAGGCATTATTCACCCAAAAAAATTCAAATTTAAGGGGTAGTTCACTAAAAATGTAAATTTAAAGGAATAGTTTACCCAAAAATGAAAATTTAAAGGGACAATTCAGCTAAAACTAAAAAACCTAAAGGTAGTATACTCAAAAATGTAATTTTTTACATTTTTTACATTTTTCCAAAAAAAAATAAATTTAAAGGGATAGTTTAGCGAAAAATTAAAATTTTAAGGGAGAGTTCACCCAAAAATGGAAATTTTGTTCTAAATGAATTTTATTGTGAAATAATGAGTTGCTCTCAGTTCAGTTAATTCAAGCATGGTATCATGATATCTGTGATATCACCAAGTCCATTGGTGAAATGTCCTCACTACTAAATATACCACGGTCAACTAGTATTGTTTATTATGACAAGGTGTAATCAAAGGTGTAATATAGCTCCAGACCTCTAAAATTTGTGTGGCCTTCAGAATAGCTCAAGAGCAGTGTGTAGAGAGCATCTTGCAGTGTTTCTATGGTGAGCATCTGCAATAAATAACAAAGTGTAATGCAAAACCTGGGATGCTTTGGAGTAAAGCACGCCAACACTGGACTCTACAGCAGTGGAGACATGTTCTCTGGAGTGACCAATCACTCTTTCTGGATATCTGATGGAGGTTGAGTCTGGGTTTGGCAGTCGCTTGTCCTACCGCATTGTAAGAAGTGTAAAGTTTGGTGTAGGGGGGATTATGGTGTGTGGCTGTTTTCGGTTGGCCTTGGAACTTAAGTGCCAGTGGAAGGATTTAATATGTCAGCATACCAAGACATTTAGAACAACATCATGCTCCCAATTTTGTGGAAACAGTTTGGGGAGGGAGATTCATATTCCAGTTAGGTGTAAAGGAACTTGACTGGCCTGCACCGAGGCCTGACCTCAACCTACTTGAACATTTTTGGTATGAAGTAAAGTGAAGACTGTGAGCCAATATTGTGTGTGTGTGTGTGTGTGTGTGTGTGTGTGTGTGTGTGTGTGTGTGTGTGTGTGTGTCAGTTTCCACTTTATTTCATACCAAAATCTTTTATCAGGTATATACATTTACTGAGTATACTGAGAAGATGATCTGAGTTACCATGGCGATGGTGATAAATCTCTTTCTTATCAAGGTTATCCAATACATTGCCTGTGTGCTGTCTGAGGAGTGCACAGAGTAATTGATCATTACTAGACTAGACCTATTGATCAGAATCGGTGCATTCAAAGATTTGTCGATTGTGACAAAACACTCTCTGCAGACCATACGTCTCCGTCAACAAACTCAGAGACGTTTGCTTCACTTTCATTAGTAATTAAGGTGGAGGCGGAGAGAATAATCATTAAGCCCTTTCCAACGCTTCACAAACAAGAGGGCACAATCATTTTGGTTGAAACTTAAAGACCTTTCTTTAGAACAATGAAACTGCACTTCAGAATATATATTTTTTCCATCTACTGTGTGGTTCATTTAAGAAGTATTAACATATTTTAAAACCTTCAGTTTTAAGAGTGTAACCTTTTAATTTTAAGGTATGACTTGGGTTGTGCGATTAAACGAAATTGCAATTGCAGTTTGAAATGTTGCAATTAGTAAATCGCAAGAGGCTGCAATATAAAACATACAGGTGAAGTCAGAATTATTAGCCCCCCTTTGAATTTTTTTTCTTTTTTAAAATATTTTCCAAATGATGTTTAACAGAGCAAGGAAATTTTCGCAGTACGTCTGATAATATTTTTTCTTCTGGAGAAAGCCTTACTTGTTTTATTTCAAAAAAATAAAAAGCAGTTTTTAATTTTTTTAAATCTATTTTAAGGTCAATATTATTCGCCCCTTTAATCTATATTTTTTTCGAGTCTACAGAACAAACAATCGTTATACAATAACTTGCCAAATAATCTAAGCTGCCTAGTTAACCTAATTAACCTAGTTAAGCCTTTAAATGTCACATTAAGCTGTATAGAAGTGTCTTGAAAAATATCTAGTCAAATATTATTTACTGTCATCATGGCAAAGATAAAATAAATCAGTTATTAGAGTTGAGTTATTAAAACTATTGTGTTTAGAAATGCGCTGACAAAATCTTCTCTCCATTAAACAGAAATCGAGGAAAAAAATAAACAGGGGGCGAATAATTCTGACTTCAACTGTGTGTGTATGTAAACAAGAATAGCGAATGAAATCTGAGGTGAAGTGCTTCAAAACCAATCTGCTATGCTTTAGTAAATTAAACATGCTAGACTTTTTGTGAGGCTTCGCAGACATGGTATTGCTTGTCGAGAACGGTGCCGCATTACACAAGAAAAACGATTGAATCTTGTGTCACAACGTCCATTTGTCGTTTACCACTCCTCACAACAAGAAAATCGTGCCGAAATCATGTGATCTGACCAGGGCTTTATAACTAGCCAATTGAGTAAGCACACTTTCGTTCTGCCCAATCATAATTCCGCAACTAAACCCACGATTTAAAAAAAAAGTAATATTTTGGTTTCAAAGTCACAGACACCGAACAAAAACTGGTCATTTTCAAGAGGTGTCGCAGAATTGTTGCCACGGCTTACAGATTATTGAGCTGAAGCTTGAATTAAATTGTAAATCAAATTCTTATTTTGGATGAGACGGTAAACCGAGGTCCTGACTCTCTGTGGTCATTAAAAATCCCATGGCACTTCTCGTGAAAGAGCAGGGGTGTAACCCCGGTGTCCTGGCCAAAGTCCCTCTATCGGCCCTTACGATCATTGCCTCCCAATCATTCCCTTCCACCGAATTGGCTCGATCACTGTCTCTCCACTCCACCAATAGCTGATGTGTGGTGAGCGCACTGGCGCCGTTGTCCTGTGGCTGCCATCGCATCATCCAAGTGGATGCTGCACACTGGTGGTGGTGTGGAGAGACCCCACCTCATGATTGTGAAGCGCTTTGGGTGTATGGCCATACACAATAAATGCGCTATATAAATAAATACACATTACACATTACATTACAAATCGCAATATCTATCAAAAAATAAATAAATCACAATTAGATGTTTTTCCCAAATCACACAGCCCTAAAGTCCACTGTTCTGAATAGATAAGCTCCTACTCAAATGAAACAGCTGGAGAGCTGCAAAACTCAGTTGAGCCCAGAGGTCAACTACAATTTGACGTAACATACAAATACATCACCACACATGGTCTGAACGGATTTCGAGAAAAAAAAAAGCCTCTACTCTAACCCAATAACAATCAAACCCAAGCATCTTCAGGGCTTTTTGTTACAATCTTGAGCGAAAGATTAAACAACTTTCTTTTTGCAAAGGTGCCAATAGTGGTGTAAGGCACTGTACTGCTGTATTTACACTGCTTGGTCCAAGTGAAAAAGGTTGCCTGGTCTGATGAGTCTGGACTTCTGCTATGACATTCGGATGGTCGGGTCAGAGTTTGGCTTCAACAATATGAAAGCATGGATACATCCTGCCTTGTATCAACAGTTCAGGCTGGTGGTGGTGGTGTTATAGTGTGGGGGATATTTTCTTGGCACACTTTGGGCCCATTAGTACCAATTGAGCATCGTGTCAACACCACAGCCTACCTGAGTATTGCTGCTGACAATGTCCATGGCTAACAGGATAATGCCCCATGTCAAAAAGCGTGAATCATCTCAGACTGGTTTCTTGAACATGACAGTGAGTTCACGGTACTCAAATGGCCTCCACAGTCACCACATCTCAATCCAATAGAGCACCTTTGGGATGTGGTGGAACGGGAGATTCACATCATGGATGTTCAGCAGACAAATGTTCAGCAACTGGGTGATGCTATTATGTCAGCATAGTCATCGAAAAAAATATGATACAGTCACAAAATCGTTACCGACCATCAAGACCTACAATGTAAATGCAGTCTATGTGGTCTTGTTAGGAGATGATCAATGCTAATCACTTTACCTATAATGTTTTGGCTCATTTGAATAAGCAGTCCACATTCACAGCAAACAAATTTCTGCTTGCACAGGGTGTGTGAATGTTCTGAAGTAAGTAAAGAGCTGGCGGATTACGTAAGTTTCGTTAATCATCCCTCGGCAGGAGTGAGTGGCGGCGCAGTGAGAGGCCATGCTTTGAGGGGGTGATGGTGTGCTCGCACCTACTCTTCCTTTCTGTTCATCTGCTCTCTTCATTCTGGCTCGGGCCCGGCGCCACAGACCTGCAGAGTGACAAACTTATCAAAGACCACAATAGAAACAATTAGTCAGAGCAAAGAGAGACAGAGATCCACCAAACATGCACCCGTTTCAGAGGTCGTGCCTAGCGAAGCAATCACATAAAAATATGTTTAACCGTTATATGAAAAGCATCTGCATACTCAAACAGATGCAGGAAGACATTCCACAGGGGTTGAACAATGAAACTGAAATGCCTGGTTTTAGACCACAATAGTTCATTAGTATGGTGTAGGGCCTGCTTTTGCAGTCAATACAGCATCAATTAGTCTAAGGAATGACAGATACAAGTCCTGTACAGTGGACAGAGGGATTTTAAGTCTTGCAGAATAGTGTTTAGGTCACTACGTGACACTGTGGAGGAAACCTTATGACTCGCTCCTCCAAAACACCCCAAAGAGCTCAATAATATTTAGATCTGATGACTGTGCAGGCCATGGAAGATGTTCAACTTTCATGTTAATCAAACTACTCTGTCACCAGGCTCGCTGTGTTTATTGGTGCATTATTATCCTGATACATGGCACTGCCTTCAAGAAACAGTGTTCGAACCATGTTATGTATTTGTGTTATTCGTGTTCTGTTTCTCAGTTTTTTTTCCCTCTCTCTCTCTCTCTGTTCTCCCATATCTGCTTTCATGTATTCTCAGGTTCCGTTCATTGGTCCATTCAGCCAGGGGCGGACTGGCCATCTGGCAAACCGGGCACTTTCCCGGTGGTCCGACGTACTTTTTGGGCTGGGCTGATCATCGTCTTATGATCTGATTGGCCCATAAAAGGCTTAGCAGCCTATCGTTTTTTTCTGCCTTATTAATTGATCTGTGACTATCTGAAAGTAGATGCTTTTTTCCCGTACAGACAGACCGGGCCGGCCCATGTGACACTCTGCAGCCCATTGGTTCTTTTCTTTTCTGACATTCCCAATCACAAACTCCTATTTTGGACTCCGTGTGAGCGTGCGTCGTCTGTGTGTATTTGTCAAAATAGTCGAGAGTCAGAGAGAAGAACCGCAAGGGAGGCGCAGAAAAAATCGCGGGAAATACACCAGCGTTTCATTTAGCGGTTCTGAAAAGTTCTCTGTTCATTCCATAGATATATACACTAGATATCGCATAGGGACCCTGAGCATGCGTCAATAGCGCCGCCACATTGGTACAGTGCTCCCAGGACAATGTCATTCAACCGCACTAGTCAAGACAGTGTTATTACGTGAAGATGCGGGACTTTAGCGATGTCTACGCGTGTAGAAACGAGTAAACAAAGAAAACAAAGCACAAAGGCAGAACATTTCATAGGTAATATTACGTTTTTTCTGTTTTTGTATGTTCTGAACTTTTGTGCTAATCAGGGAATGTTATTGATGATAACAGTCACTTACTGCATTCACCATACGGCAAAGCAGCTCCAACTCGCACTAAACACTCGGCTTATGCTAGTTTTGTTGAATAAAATCAGCAAACAATGCAAAAGAAATATGACAACGAGATGCTGCGCTGCCAGAAACTTGTGTTATTGTCGGCTAACGTTAGTGAAAGAGTCGTTCGGGGGATTCATTCACAAACGAATCGCTCCCTCCGTCAGTATGAGAAGTGAAAGCAGGAGAGGAGCTGTGTTTCAGGACATGATTAGATCAAATTTAACAGGGAGGGTGGATAGTACATTACTGTACACACAAACAGAAGCTTTTTGTCAGGAATGCCCGTGCGGTCACTGATCCATCAATGTAGAAACGTGATGTAAAATTATAATTTTCGCAATTAGAAAAATAAAATTACATACTAACATCCAGGAAAACTCCCGATCATAGATATATGTGTATATGTGTATATCTCTGGCTTTGGATGGCCACAGTCCTCCACTTTACCTTGGTCCCGCATTCATTTCAAAGGAGCGCTACCCTGTAGCAAGATGGCGGCACTATTGACGCATTCCGTCCAATAGACAACAATAGGCCAGGCGACATCTAGTGTATATATCTATGTGTTCATTCTAGTACACGGCTAAAAGCGCAAATCACGTGACCACACACTCTCTGACCAGAAGATCTTCAGCCAGTAGTTTAGCGGATGAGCATAAACCCCAGGTGAGAGTATAGTGCATGTCAGACAGTTCATCTGCTGGATCTGATCTCACTATAGTTGTTAAACGTGATATTCATCTTGTTGTCTCTATCTAACAACTCTTATGTCTTTTGAATCACTTGTTCTCAGTTAACTGTTTTGGCTGAGTGCAAAGATGAGCTAATATATTAATTTATGTAACATACACTGATTCTGCACATTGACTGATTGCTTACCTTTATCGTTTAAATTTAATGTACGTTATACTGTTATAATGGCCATTATTGGTTATTAAAACTGATATTCTGCAAAAGAGACAGGGTAAAGTTCATTCTTTTCAATGGAAATGAAAGGAGGCAGTTATGTTTGAGCCCTGTTTTGTTATAAATATGCAGAGTGAAGATGATGCTCATATAAATATGATAGATACACGAGGCTGTTTGGTGTCTGTTTATCATAATATCAAAATGAAACAAATTTGACTTATATTATGTTTTGATTGTTTAGATAGTGAAACAGCAAGCAGGATGAGGTGAAAGAGGTTATAAAGTACACTGTTCCCTTTGAAAATTTACCCATGCATTAGCAGGCAGTTTTTGTGATGTTTATTATTGAAAATAGGCTGAGTGAATAGTGTATTGAATAAGTGTGTGTGTATGGGTGATTTCCAATATTGGGTTGTGGCTGGAAAGGCATCTGCTGCATAAAACATGCTGGAATAGTTGGCAGTTCATTCCACTGCGGCAACCCCTGATAAATAAGGGACTTATGCGAAGAAAAATAAATGAATGAATAGTGTATTTTTTAGAACTCAACAAATATCTTTATGGACAGTGTGCAGAAATTAAATTGAGATTAAAGTTTGTATTTATTTATTTATTTCATATATATGGCTTTTGTGTTTTATAGAATATGAGTTGATAAAAATATTGGACGTGCATAGATAGATAGCATTTTGATTGAATTTAGTGGGCCGCTCTGGCCCAAAATGCCAGGGCCGATTTTTTGCCCCAGTCCAGCCCTGCATTCAGCTGTCAGTCATTCCTCCCCGGTAACGTCACTCTTACGTCACATCCAATAAGCAAAGACCACCTGTCTTAAAAGCGTGCGTCAGACCACTCGCTTGTCCCTCGCTTGCATTTTTCTCTTTCTCTGTTTTTTCCGCTTGTTTTGTATTCATCGTGTGCGTTTAGAAAATAACCTGTCTGTGTATTTTGTTGTTGCCCGTTTCTGTGTGCACGTTATCTGTCCGTTATTCGTACATCATTCTTAGTTTACGTTGTTTACGAGGCTTGGACGAAGTGGACAGAAAAGGTCACGTGACATACATTGCAACACATAGGACTACTCTACTGTTTAGTACACTAGGTTAGGGGCGAGCGCCACCCCTTGTACTTTTTGGATAGCTAAATAGAGTAGATAGTTAGGACTCTGAGGATCTTCGCGTGTTAATTATACTGTTTTTCACACAGTTAAGCCTGGTTTATACTTCTGCGTCAAGTGACCGGCGTGACCCACGGCGCATGCAACGCGTGTAGCTGTGCATTTATACTTCTGCACGCTGTCTCTGTTGCTCTGCATTAGCACTTCTGAAACGCTAGTGGGCAGTGAGGTGTTAATGTTCCTCTGTGTCGAGTTTCTTCTCTGCTGTTTTGCTTTTCCTGAACACTTCCTGAATGTACAAGTGGCTCAAACTCGCTCATTTTGAGGCAGGAACTGGCGGACGTGCAACAACTTTAACTATGAGGTAAACACAAAACAAAACTTTCCATCCGGAGCTCCTTCACGTGACACTTGTAAACAATCGCTCCATTGGGCTCGCGTACAGCTCGCGCCATTCGTGCGGCTCTCGGTCCCGCCCAGACTCGTCAGTGCTACCAAGCCGACCAATCACAGAGCTTGCGCTACGCGTCGTTGCGATGTGTAGTTACAATTTTTGAGAGGTGCGACGCCAATTGACATCTATAGGTGGAATGAAAAACCAATTACCATACAGAGCCTCATGTACGAAGACTTGCTTTGAAATCATACTAAACATTGCGTACGCACAAAGCTGTAAATGTGCGTCCGCAGTAAAAATTTCAGATGTATGAAACACTGCGTACGCATAATCCCACGCATATTCTCTACTTTTGGCATATTCTCTACTTTTGGCATATTCTCTACTTTTGGCATATTCTCTACTTTTGGCATATTCTCTACTTTTGGCATATTCTCTACTTTGAATTCCCTGAATGAAAGAGCCAAACTGCAGTTAAAGTCCACCATTTAATAATTTGGCAAATAATTAGATTACAGATGTCCATGTAAACACAGTCACCTTCTCCCCTGTGTGTGTGTGTGTGTGTGTGTGTGTGTGTGTGTGTGTGTGTGTGTGTGTGTGTGTGTGTGTGTGTGTGTGTGTGTGTGTGTGTGTGTGTGTGTTTTTATTCTGAAACTCAGCGCGCGCTCAAATAGACACTCCCACACCATCCCTCTTTTGTTTCTCCGACACTCCCCCCTGAACAGAGATGGACACGCCCACTTTTCTGACTTTTTTCCAAAGTAGAAGTGTGAAAACACCCTGCTGAAACGAGGGGGTTTCATGGCCCTTTAAAGCTTTCTTTAAAATATCCTACTTTGTGTTCAACAGAAGCAAATGACTTGTGATATTGGTGAGCAAACGATGAAAGAATTTTATTTTTGGGCGATCTACCCCTTAAACAGCTGTTTTCTTTTGTAATCTATGCATTTACTGCACACATACCACAGGATAGTAATGAGTTACCGATCATAAAGCTGTCATGTGGTGAAAGTAGTTTGATGTTTTTCTGTGTGTGTTGGAGCACTGCTGTGCGCATGAAAATGGCATGTGACTCATGATTAGCAGCGATGGTCCAATGGCGCTGAGTAAGTCACAGAGAAAGCCAGCTGGAGAGGACAAGGCAGGACACAAGTGCTCATTGACTCAGAGAAGGGTGTGTGCTGTGGTGCATCTGTGTCTGTCTGTGTACATACAGCACAGGAGGTGTGAGAGAAGCAGAGATATTCTTATGCAATTCTGTGATGCCTCATTATAGGAGACGTGGCACGTGAGCATGTTCTGTGCATATTATCATGTACTAAAAAGATTAAAGTTGTTTCACGATTGCCGGTCACCGCCTCTGAATGAGCGAGTTTTGAGTTATATTGATGTTAGTGTCTCAAGTAATGGGCCAAAGGATTGCCATGATATTACAGCCCAAACAGTTGATCCTCCCCCATGCTTCACAGTCTGGGTGAAAACTTCTTTGGGGCTTCTCCACACTGTAACTCTCCTGGATGTGGAAAAGACAGTGAAGGTGGAGAACAATAATGGTCCATCTTCAATGCCCTGAGAGTGAGTAAATGAAGTGTAAATGTGTGTTTTTGGGATCTGGCTACACGTGATCGTTTTTAAGACTGTCTTCGAGAGTCTGTTCATCCCTTTTGGTTTGATGAGATGCTAAGAACGAAATTTTGAGTCATATTGATATTACTGTCTAGGATGACAAGATGTGGAACTTTTTAGGGTGCTCCATCAATCTGGACTGTTGGAATTGATTGCATTTCTCTAGCTGATTTATGGATAGAGAGGAAGCTAGAGCGACGCTCCATGCAGATTCACAGGTTTTGACAGTTCACATGCTTTATGCTTTCACCAAGACTGCATAATTACACTAAGAGATCTTCTCTTGGCTAAATCCCACCTTCATCTCTGAGTAAAGAAAGGTTTCACTCTTGTAATTTCATCAAAATTGTGGTTAACTATTAAAATAAAATGGTATTCAATGTTTAATATGAAGAAATTGATTTAGAAAGATGTGAGATTAGAGGTTGCTAACTGATTGTGTACATTGTTACATCTATTCACAATAATTTAAGTTACAGTTTTTTACAGTTATGTTTAATAGTGGGCGTCAAGGTGGCGCAGTGGGTAGCACGATCACCTCACAGCACGAAGGTCGCTGGTTTGAGCCCTGACAGGATCAGTTGGCATGTTCTCCTCATGTTGGCGTAGGCTTCCTCCGGGTGCTCCGTTTTCCCCCACAGTTCAAGCACATGCACTATTGACCTTATTCTCCGCAGACGAGCGGGCGCTGCCATTTGAATCTTTTTGGCACGAGACTTCCGGTCTCATTCACTTCCATTCATTTTTAGACATTAAAAACTGCTCGTTTAGCGGTTTGATGTTGCAAACTGATATTTCCTTGTTATATTATTCTACTTGGTCTGTATAGTCATGCAAACATTTGTTTGTAGAGCAAGTAGTTTGGCCGTTTTTTGCCGTTTATTATTCCTTGTCATTTCTCGCATAGGCGACTGAAACGGAAGTTCTAAGACAATCGCAAAAACAGGCGCACTTCCGCATTTTAGAATAAGGTCAATAGGTGAATTGAGTAAGCTAAATTGGCCATAGTGTATGTGTGTGAACAAGAGTGTATGGGTGTTTCCCAGTGATGGGTTGCAGCTGAAAGAGGAAAACTATACGCTGTATAATTTGGCGGTTCATTCCTCTGTGGTGACCCCAGATTAATAAAGGGACTAATCCGAAAAGAAATGTTTATTAGTGGAATTTTTGCTGAAAACTACATTACCCATAATGCTCCACAGAAGAAGAAAAACTTAAGCTCCACCCACTCTCATAAAGCACATGTAATGATGTAATCAAGTCAATCTGTTTTTTTTAATACACATTTTCTAATAAACTTTCAATTCAGTTTCTATAGCTGCAACCAACCGCTTTAAATGAATAGTTGCATCTTTTTTCTTTTCTCCAAATTTTAATGTAACTACTGTATGCTTAGCAACCAACAGCTAATAGACTGATTTCACACGGCCGCCATTTTTAAAAGTGAAATCGAGGCTGTGGTGGGAAGAAACCCGGAAGTATCCTTGAGACCTGGCTGTATATCTTATCAGCGAAGAGAAAGTGACAAATATTTATTATTTCACCGCCTTTCAGAAACTGCTGATCTACTGGGATTTTCACGCACAACCATCTCTAGGGTTTACAGAGAATGGTCCGACAAAGAGAAAATATCCATTGAGCGGCAGTTCTGTGGGCACAAATGCCTCGTTGATGCCAGAGGAGAATGGCCAGACTGGTTCCAGGTCATAGAAAGGCAACAGTAACTCAAATAAGCACTCGGTACAACCGAGGTCTGCAGAAGAGCATCTCTGAACACAAGGGACGTAGCAACCTCACTTTTAGAGACAGACCATTTAGAAACAGGTGATGAAGAATGTAAACTTTTGGATTTCATACAGTTGCCATCCCCCCCCCCCACCCCCCAACTTTTAAAATGCCCACTACGCCCCTGCTGAAAACACAACACGTCCTACCTTGAGGCAGATGAGCTACAGCAGCAGCAGAAGACCACACAACGGGTGCCACTCCTGTCAGATAAGAACAGGCAACTGAGGCTACAATTCACACAGGCTCACTAATATTGGACAATAGGAGATTGGAGAAATGTTCCCTGGTTTGATAAGTCTCCATTTCTGATGTGACATTCGGATGGTCGGGTCAGAGTTTGGCATCAACAACATGAAAGCATGGGTCCATCCTGCCTTGTATCAACAGTTCAGGCTAGTGATGGTGGTGTAATGGTGTGGGGCAAATTTTTGGCACACTTTGGGCCCAATAGTTGAATATATATTTATATATATAAATTACTTTTGGTGGAGGGGAATACACTCACACTTCGTACCAATAAGAAATATGCCTGTTTCGGCATCAAATTTTGTCATTCTTAAAGCCTATAAACTGAATTTGTAACATATAAATATTTAACACATCATTTTCTTTGCATTCAAAGTGAAGAACTCTCTTTTAATACAGTTCCTCATCAATCTCTCACAGCTTTAAAAGAAGCTGACTTTCTTGATGCAGAGCCGATTTGTCTCAGATCAATCTGTCTTCACATCTTTCTGAAGATACAGCTCACGTGCGCCCCCCCCCCCCCTCTCTTTCTCTCTCTCTCACACACACACACACACACACACTTTCTCTCATCTTCACCCTCAGGTGAGAAAGCAGGGATGCGGAGATCTCCCTCACACATTATTTGTTTGTGTTTGCGGTGTTTAACTTTACAGTAAACAAATAAAAACGTGGTTCAGATGACGTTAACGTCAGCTCGGGGAATGCTAGCATCTTCATTGCAAAGTTAACCGACTTCTCTGGGGCTGCAGAGAAGTTTTTTGTTTTCAATCGTTTCTTCTGCGGCAGAGCAAGATTGCGCGTAAATCTGAGCGCGCGGCGCGCCCGGTGCTGTCGAGACTGCGCGTCCGAGCGCGGGTGATCGCCACCGGCGTGCTGGGGGTCATCATGGTGCTGGTGCTGGTGATCCTCATCCCGGTTCTGGTGAGCGCCGCAGGATCCGACCCGCGCTACGAGATGCTGGGCGCCTGCCGCATGGTGTGCGATCCGTACGGGACCACCAAGTCTCCATCGTCGGCGCCGACGGACAACCGCTTAGTTCAGTCTCCACCGACTTTCATCCGCGGTCCGAAAGGAGAGACGGGGCGCTCAGGAAGGATCGGACCGAGAGGTCAGCCGGGTCCGCCAGGTCCTCCAGGTCCCCCAGGGGTCATCGGAGAGCCGGGTCCGCCTGGATTACCCGGACCGCCCGGAGTCACCGGGGTGATCAGCGCAGCGACCTACAGCACCGTCCCCAAAATCGCCTTCTACGCGGGACTCAAAAAGCAGCACGAGGGCTACGAGGTGCTGAAGTTTGACGATGTGGTCACTAACTTGGGCAACCACTATGACCCCTCAAGCGGTAAATTCACCTGCTCCATCCCGGGGATCTACTTTTTCGTGTATCACGTATTAATGAGAGGCGGTGACGGGACCAGCATGTGGGCTGATCTCTGCAAGAATAACCAGGTAGGTCATAAATCCAGCTGGCACAGCCTGCAGGTGACATAACCACTTTACAGATTCACCATACATATAAATTATTTATTCCTTGCTTGTGTGTGTGTGCATTTATAAGTATTTATTTCGCAACAAATGCAACCATATTTATCTGAATAAAATATAAATCATTCTTTCCTATTCTATAAAATGGCTTCTTAATTATTTAATTGTAAAACAAACATTTATTATGTATATATTGTGTTCATGTGCGGTTCTAAAAGCTACACACAGCTGTAAACAACATTTTATTAGAACTGATGGTTACATGAGCTACACTTTAATGTTTGACTGATTTTTTAAATTGATTTTAACTTCATATTCAAATAAATTTAGAATGAAATCTTAATATAAATGCTTATATAACATTTTGTAGGCCTTTATTTATAATATTACAATTGCATTATTTATTATTATTAACATTAATTATGATTAAATTATACCAATAAATTTGATCTGATCAATAGACAATCATATAGGCTAGTTGAAGTCAGAATTATTAGACCCCCTGTTTTTCCCCCAATTTCTGTTTAACAAAGATCATTTTTAAACACATTTCTGATCATAATAGTTTTAATATCTCGTTTCTAATAACTGATCTATTTTATCTTTTCCATGATGAAAGCAAATAATATTTGAAGATACAGCTTAAAGTGACATTCAAAGGCTTAACTAGGTTAATTAAGTTAACTAGGCAGGTAAGGGTAAATATTAGGCAAGTTATTGTATAATTATGGTTTGTTCTATAGACTCTCGAAAAACATATATATATATATAGCTTAAATGGGTTAATAATTTTGTCCTTAAAATGGTGTTTAGAAAATTAAAAACTTCTTTTATTCTAGCTGAAATGAAACAAATAAGACTTTCTCCAGACGAAAAAAATATTATTAGACATACTGTGAACATTTCCTTGCTCTGTTAAACATCATTTGGGAAATATTGGAAAAATAAATAAAAAGGGGGCTAATAATTCTGACTTCAACTGTAACTTATATGGGGACTAAATGAACTAATATATCAGAAATGTTATTTTATAAACTTCCTTTGGTCTTAACTTTAGTCACGCTGAACTTTATTAGTCATGAGCAGATTTAGTCATAACTTGATGTGCATTTGTCTTAAGTTATTATTATTATAAATGCTCAGTATTTCTGTATGATTCATCTTCTTTTCCCCGCAGGTGCGCGCGAGTGCAATAGCGCAGGACGCGGATCAAAACTATGACTATGCCAGCAACAGTGTGATCTTACATCTGGAGCCCGGAGATGAGATCTACATCAAACTAGACGGAGGAAAAGCGCACGGCGGAAACAACAACAAATACAGCACGTTTTCGGGCTTCATGGTTTACGCCGATTAAACAGACTCGCTTTCTGACGTCACGACGCAATGACGCCGCGCAACAGAGAGATGGATCAAGTATACAGTCTCAAAGCACACCCGTCACGCAAATTAGTCTTTAGAAAAATCACTGTGATCTCAAATAAACGTCCTTACAGTGTAAACGCTGGTGATTGTAGTATATTTATTGAAAATGATAATAATTTGACATCTTTCCATTCCATATGTGCCTGACTTACGGTGACACATGGCTGACCTGAAGAGGCTGTTACGAGCACGCGCCATTAGCCCACATGCTAATCATTAACATGAAGAATAATTTCTCACGCCACAAATCTGTACCATTTTATGTCAGTGTTTTCATTTGAAATGTTATCGCTGTCTGGTTTGTGGAGTGCCATTGAATAAACCGTGAAGAAAATATACATCGTTTGATTTTAATGAGTGTGTACATTTGCCTTAAATTTAAAAGCTCTGCATTAGAAAAATACAGAAGTAAACACGTGAGTCCTGTTATTCATTTTCCTTCGGCTTAGTCTCTGATCTTATCAGTGGTCGCCACCGCAGAATGAACCGCCAACTATTCCAGGAATAAGTTTTATGCAGTGAATGCCTTTCCAGCAGCAACCCAATACCGGGAAACATCCATACACTCATTCACACACACACACACACTCATACAGTACGGACAATTTAGTTTAATCAATTCCCCTATAGCGCATGTGTTTAGACTGAGGGAGAAACCCACACCAACACTGGGGGAACATGCAAACTCCACACAAAAATGCCAACTGACTTAGGGCTCGAACCAGCAACCTTTTTGCTGTGAGGCAAACGTGCCAACCAAAATTGGCGTGTATGAGGGTGTGTGTGTGTGTGTGCAGGGTATATGCAGGAGTCCCAAAGGTAATTTCAGTATTAAGACTTTTTAAAGACCTTCTCAGAATATTTTAAGATTTCGTCGCCACTTCAAGTTTTAATCAGTAATAAACCTTTAACTTAATAAACAGTTGTTCATAAACAGTTGTGGTTACATAAATAAATAAAGACCAACCATGCGACAGAACTCAGATAAGCTTGGAAGAAACAAAGCTTGAAGGAATAAATTACGTTGTTTTCAGCGACAGGCTTCAGCCACTGTTTAAACTCGTCTTTCTCCAACCAGAATACGCAAACTTACATTTTCCCATCTGTTTTACTCTGCAGTTTCACTACATATGAGAGCCAAATCACTAGACGCCCCGGCCTGAATCAATCACATGAGCACGCTGTTGTTAATATTAGGAGGAAAGATTTGGAAAAACATGATTGAGACTTTTTAAGGGCCTTGATTTTCTCATAATTGATTTTTCAACTTTTAATACTTTTTTAGACCCCACGAACACCCTGGTATAGGTGTTTCCCAGTACTCGATTGCATCCACGCATAAAACATATGCCGGAATAGTTGGTGGTTCATTCCGCTGTGGCGACCCCTGATAAATTAGGGACTAAGCCGAAGGAAAATGAATGAATGAATTTTGCGATTTTGAGGGAAAGCACTAATTTTTGTAAGCCTGTCATTTTATTGTTTACATCTAGAAATTTATAGAAAAAAAGTCAGAATTGTAAGTTGTGAACTTGTAAAAAAAAAAATTTATTTTGAGGGGGAAAAGTAAGAATTTCTGAAAACCAGTTTTTTGTTTATATTTAGAAATTTTGAGGGAAAAAGTTCCAAACTCTGAGATGTAAAATTATTATTTTTGTGTATATTTTACAATTTACACTGAAGAAAATCAATTTTGAGTTGTAAACCTATAATTTATATTTTAGAATTTTCAGTGGAAAAAGGGCAGAATTATAAGATACAAACTTAGAATTAAAACATAATTTATTTTGGTTAATATTTAGCAATTTTCAGGGAAAAATGTCAGAACGACTTATGAGATATAAACTAAAATACGAGTTTGCATTTTGCAATTTTCATGGGGAAAACAATTGTGCAATATAAATTTGTAAAGAAAATTATAATTTTGAAGGGGAAGTAAGATTTTTCTGTAAATCTTTTAGTTTATATTTTGCAATTTGTATTTAAAAAACAAATGTCAGAATTGCAAATGTGTAATAATTAAACTTAAATTTTGCAATTTTCAGAGGAAAAAAAGGCAGAATTTTGAGATTATTTTGATGGGTTAAGGGTTAGGGTTATTTTTTAAATTTATATTGATATTTTGAGGAAAAGGGATTTAATTGTAAGATATAAACGTATAATTTTCAGTTTATAATTTGTAATTTCCAGGACAAAAAGGCAGAATTGTGAGATGTAAAATTGTAAATATTTAGTTTATATTTTGTGATTTTTTAGGGAAAAAAACGTTTAAATATTTTGTTTAAAATTTGCAATTTCAATGGGGAAAGCACACATGTTGTAAACCTGTAATATTTTAGTTTCTATTTTGAAATTTTCAGGACGAAAAGGCAGAATTGTGAGATGCAAACCAGCAATTATTTAGTTTATATTTTCATTTAAAATGTAAACTTGTTTTTGTTTTGATTAATTTTTGCAATTTTGACGAAGAAAGCACAAGTTTTGTAAACCTGTATTTTTTTGCCTATATTTAAAACCATTTTTTTAAGGGAAAAAAGGAAAACAATTTAGATTATTTTGAGTGGTTAAGTTAAAATATTTGTAAACCTGTAATTATTTTAAAAATTTTATATACAAATTTTGAGGGGTTGAGGGAAAATTATGAGATGTAAAACTGACACTGATGACTTTGTTGTTTTGCGATTTTCGGGGGAGACGCAGAATTATGAAATATAAACTTTTTAGTTTAAATTTTGCAACTTCGATTGGAAAAGCACAAATTTTCTAAACCTGTAATATTGTTGTTTATATTTTGAAAAATTGGGGCAAAAAAGTCAGAACTGTGAAATGCAAACTTGTAATTTTCTTATTTTGCAATTTTCAGGTCAAAAAGGCAGAATTGTGAGATTTAAACTTGATAGTTTGTAATAATTGATACTATTAATAGTTTTATGATGAATAAAGTGTGATTGAGACAGTTCATAACTAGAAATTGTTAGACATAACCATGAACTTGAGGAAAAATTATCATACATCATATAAAACTTTCTATTCCACTGCCGAAAGATTCTTCATACACTAAATAAACGCAACTGTAAAAATAGGAATCTTCACCTACTGCATATGCAAATATTTAAAAGGGACCTATTATGCAAAAATCACTTTTATAAGCTTTTTACACAGTTGTGTGTCAGCAGTGCCTAAATATAACCAGCTTCTAATGGTAAAAATGTATAAATTGTATTTGTTATAATCAGACTTGATGAAGAACTTTAACATTCTCCCGTCGTATATGTCATCAGAGAGGGAAATTAGAGACATTCCCTCCCTCATTAGCATAGGACAGCAGTGCTGTTTTAGAATCTGCCACTATGCTGACACACAGGCATTTGCAGCTCCGCCCTCTTTTAAAAAGAGGACATCTCATTTGAATTTAAAGCGACAGTCGCCAAAACCCCACAAAAATAGTATCAAAGTCTAAATGGGTCAGTTTCAGAGTTATTAAACATTATTTGTGTGGTATTTTGAGCTGAAACTTTAAAATATTTCAAACCTCAACAAATATTTGTTAGAAAGGTCACCAACAATCAAATGAAGAGTTTAAAAATCGGATTTTTTTCTCAAAAATGATCCTTTTCTCATGCAACTCTGTGTGTGTGTGTGTTCACTTTTATAGCAAAGAATAAGCTATATTTTGTTTGCCTTCAAAGTGAAATAATTGAACATATCCATAAAAGCCTGATTAAAAATAGCATATTATAGAAGAAAATATCACAGCACTTAGAGATGTTTGCAACTGAACTCTTCAAACGCAAGTTTAATTTGAAAACGAAAGGAAAATAGGATGTTTTTTATACTATTGACAGCTCACAGCATGTGTTTTTCAGTTTTTTGAACACGATCCTGCTGTTACGGAGGACCAGCGCGACTGACAGAGTCATTATTTTACCTGAGGAGTCACTGTGAGCACCAGCTGCTCCACATCTCTCCGTCCTCCACAATGACCTGTCATATAGCGCGTGTCTTACAAATATTACATGCGCAGGGAAACATAAGGCCTGACAAACCCAACAGATTCACTTTTGGAACATCATCACACTAATCCCCCTCAGCACTAATAGTCAGTAAGTGCACATGAAATCCAAAATCACAATGTTGATTTTGTTAGCTTACAATGCTAGTTTTGTGGTGAACAGTTCATCTGTGCATGTCATCAAGGACAAAAATAGTTTGCCCTTGTAATCTTTAATTGAAATCTGAACATCCTGTTTGTTTTCAGTTAAGTTCTCAGATTACGTCTTACTGAAGTATTGGGTGTGGCTAACATACTTAACTACGCCCCTCCAACTGTAAGTCAACAAACAGAAATGGTGAGAAGGAGGAGTCTGTTAGACTGTAATAACTCCCCCAAACACTTTTCCCCATCTTTCTGAATGAAATGCCTATTTTACTACATCCAATCAGCTCACAGCAGAAACAAACAAGCCACACCCACTGTTTTCTTATCTTATATTCAGTTTTTCTATAGAATCTGCATCATTAAATAAAAAACGGTCAGCTTCTGGTTCATGTGGACTACAGTAATAGGACTTTGCATGATATACAGTAGGGTATATGCAGAGCTAGTGCTGTTCCCATGCTGATACACTTCCGATGACCTGTTATTGTGAACTTTTTTCTACGGTTTTTCTACGGTTCCTTATACAGCATCGATGTTGTAATGTCATTAAAATACAATCAGTTAAATAAACTTTAGCATTTTTTTGGTTGCTCAAGCGTAAAACGAGACAAAAAGCTGTTTACTCGCACGCGCCCGTCAGAATCGGCAGGCTAACGCAGAAGCTCCATTGAATATACTGGGGTAAAATAAATGCTCATATTATAAAGATTTAGCAGGGGAAATGTAATTTAATGCAGTGCTTCTTGTACAATCTGAGACCCACTTCATATCGGATATCACTCAGCTAGTGGAGATCGCTGATTTTTAAAGAAAACAGACCTTGAACTCACCGGATTTTGCATTGGCATTCATTTCGCCGGAAGCGCTTAACCCAGGTTACTGGCAAATTAAAAGTCCTATTAGCATGCTTCGGCATATACCCCATTGAAGTCAGAATTATTAACCCCCCTTTGAATTTTATTAATTTAATATTTCACAAATTATGTTTAATGTTAAAAATTTAATGTTTAAAAGTTATGTTTTTATGTTAAACTCCCTTGCTTAACTTGTTTCAAATGTAAAATAGGCCTATTTAACATCGAGTGATACTTTAACTCTGCGAGTTTACTTAATTAAAAATGTTGTTTTATCTTTGTCCATAAAATAAAATGATGCAGTAAAGTTTCAATGATCTATGCTAAGCTAAAAGAGCTACCGCCAGACCTAGAGATCGGCTTTATGGATTCAAAAAGGGTAAAGCTCACTTGTTTACCTTGTTTAAAATGAGCCTTTTAAAAGTCAAGTGTTACTTTAACAGACATCCCAAGTCTCCCGGGAGTTGCGGGAGTATCCCTCAAATGCATAGACACTCCCAGATGCCCGCAAATGAATGATAATCTCCCGGAAATCGCGCGCTTTCTGCCCAGTCCTTGAATACGTTGCACAGCCCTCTCTACACCGCATCCCTCGTAGCGCTTCAGGTACGTTGTGCGCAACTCACCCCACCACTCTTTAAGTAATGTTATGTTGCGTCGCACACGCAACTCCCACCGCTCTTTGGGTACGTCTCGCGCGCACACGCCCCCCTACCCAGATACGTCGCTCACTCAACACACCCCAACCCCCTGCTCTTCATACACCCACTATCCCGCTACCTCCCGCAAATCAACTCTGTATCCCCCGGAAATGACTTTTCCCAACTTGGGATGTCTGCTTTAATTGCTCAAATTTGAGTTAATTAATTTATTAAAACATTCAAATGAATTAAAAACATTGTTTTATGCTCATTCATCCAATAAAAGGATGCAGTTTAGTTACAAGCACCTAGTTTTTATGACTCAGGGACTCGATATTTGATTTGAACAATCCAGTTACTGTTAAAGCGACAGCTCTGCCATTTTACAGCGTCAACATTCACTAATATAAGAATTTTCGCACCAAAATCAAGTAGACAACAATAAAAAAAAGGTGATTTTTCTTTTTTTGGTATGTTATTGATCATGAAAGCAGCTGGTTTATTTGAACGTCAGCCAGCGTTTGGGATTCTCTATCAGTATCTTGTCCACCTGGTTCTGAGTGATGCCTCGGGACAGCATTTTGGGAACTATGTTCTTGAGGATGTGGGAGAAGCCATGGCCGCCGTACTTGGTGAGTCGGTGTTTGGTGTGGATGTCGTGGGCAATGAGGATTCGGTCTTCATAACCTTCCTGGATCAGGAATTTCAAGCTGGTGAAACAAAACCAAATGACTCTCCGACATTACAAAATGGATCTCACTACATTTTTGCAACCAATCAAATTTGCAGAAAACAATCATGTACTGATTACTAGAAAGAGAAATTGAGGCAGATGTTTATGAGGTGTCTAATGAATTACATATAATCTGGATTATGATGTCAGAATATGACGTCTTCATCTGATTAGTTCTGATTAGTATCTAACCAACCTTCTGTCTCTATACAATCCAACCCGCTCTTTAATGCGGTGTTCACACCAGACGCAGTACGCGCGGATAAATCATGCTATTCGTGCGTAAATAGACAAGTGAACATTTTGAGTTTACTCGCTTCATTTGTGCGTCAAATTCACTGAGCAATAGCAAGGACTGTAGCTTCGTTGCTAAATGGCTACCATTGATTTAATTAAGAGAATAACTGTGTTTATGTGCTTTGGGAAGGCTGAAAAACAGCGTGGATTCATTTGGAGCCGTGTCTGAGTCCGCTAGATCCTTTCAGAGGTGCACCCAGCTCTGGAGTTCATAAACTCCTGCAGATACCATTATCCCTGGATGATGAAGGCTTTCAGCGATGCTTCCAACTGAGCTGAGCCCAGTTTGATTAACTGTTGTCTGGTGTCGGCAGGAGGATTTCCCCCAGGCGCTACGTCATAAGCACAACACCCTACAGGAGAAAGCTCCTGATTGGTGAGCGTGGGCGCGAATGTCTGCTGTAGTTAAGATTTTCGAACTTGAGAGATTCGCACAAAACGCTCGTCAATCACGCAAAATGCCCTTAAATATAAATTTTAGGTCTGCTTCAGTGAACTTGAACAAGTATATTAAAATCCATTAATTTCGCCTAGTTCAGTGGTTCTCAAACTTTTTTTCATCAAGTACCACCACAGAAAAAAATTGTCTCTCCAAGTACCAACAAAAATGAGCAGTATTGAAATACAGTGGCGTAGTAGGCCCGGTAAAGCAGCTACAACTCTGCATAGATAAAAAAAAAACATGGCAGATTACTTCAGAAATATAGGCTATATGTCAAATATGGCATATTATTAGCATCATTTTTGATAAATTTTGAATGTGTGTAGCATGTACATGACATATTTCATTCCTCCGCGTACCACTAAAGCCTGCGTATCACTAGTGGTATACGTACCACAGTTTGAGAACCACTGCCCTAGTTGTATTAGTATTTTTTTCAAAGTCTGCTTTAAATGCTTTAAAAATATATTAAATCTCTGTAGACTAGAAATATATGTACGGTATATCATTTTTTTTTAATGTGGGCAATACATTATAGATTAATTTTATTTAACAAATATTACATTGATCTTATTTTTTTAATTCAACTATGGGGTGCGGCTATAGGGGGCCTACAAGACATTGTGCCCAGGGGCCTCTGAATTATTAATCCGGGCCTGGTGATGGAAAATTCAGATTTTTCAGCGGATGTTTTGAACATTATGTAGTCAGCAATAGTGATTTCAGTCAGTTAAAACATCACCATGATCTGAAAAAAATGTCTTACAGTAAAGTTTTACTAACTGTAAACCCAACTGAATCATGCTTCACTCATTTAAATTTCATTACGATTGTCTGTTATGAAATAAACTTACGTTTTTCACCAGATGCTCTCATTTAAGCCCTCGGTTCACCCGCGCTGCAGTTGTTCCAAGTTCAGTTCAGTCATACAGCAGGCTGTATCGTTTGTGTTTGGTTCACTGAATCACGCATGCGCAGTATTATCGGTTTACCGCCCCTCAATGTAACGTTACTGTTCTAATAACTGAATGAGAGTGTATATTGGATAATTTAGAGTCAGATGGGGGGTATTAGGCTTGTTATTAAGTAAGAATTGGGTGGATAAGTTCTTACTGGAGATGGGAATCATTTCAAATAATTCAGTTCGATTTGGTGAACTTGTTCAACCGGTTCACTTAGAAGATCCGGTTACAAAGATTCGTTCGCGATCGTGTTACAGAAATAAAACCCATTATTGGGCACAAATGTGTTAAGGTAATAGTTTTAAGTCTCTGTATTTAATGCTGTCACCGTGCTGCTGTCATGTCCACGCGTTTTTGTCGCGGGAGCAACAGAGAGGATGACTCTAGGAGAACCGGCACGATCTGGCCAATGGCAGCAGGAGACTCTGAGGTGCGAAAGGATCAAACACAAACACCTGCAGCGCGGATTATATTTACTACTAAAAGGCTTACAGTAAGATTATTTATTAAATACATTTACATAACGAAAACGAAGGAGGTTTTTGCTATAATTCCAGTTAGTTTCAGTTAGTTTTTTTATGTACACAATACAGTTTCAGTTAGTTCTAGTTGTTGAAAAAACTCTCGTTTTTATTTTTATTTCAGTTAACGACAATTATTTTACATTTTAGTTTTTGTTTTTTCGATAACTATAATAACCTTGGTTTGACACCCCTGCTTTAAGATATTATATTACTGTTTATGCATGTCTGATTACAATTCGTAAGTAATTCACCCATCTCTAGTAATGGCTGCTGTGTTTTTCTGATCACAGAAACTACTCACCTCTGGACCCTCTGGCTGTCGCTGGGCATGTCCACATTACGGTTGAACTGGTAATTGAGAACCTCCGTGCCAAAAAGATCATATTCCAGGTAGCTTCCCATTCTCGCAAACTCCAGCAGCTCTCCGTGATCATATATGCTTCTGTAAGGCACACAAGTGACAAAATAGAGGTTATTCAAGTAGATCAAAAGCCCAGAAATAGCTCTCAAATGTCAGATTGTTCTGAAGTCAATGCACTTTTGAATGGGATTTTAATTAAATTAAAATAGTGTAGACATAAAATACATTCTGCTTTTTAGTTTGTACTTGTTTTGGGACTACAGAGGGCAGAAATTGCACCTGATACTAAAATGCATTTCTTGTCGGTTCGACCGTAAATGGATGGGATTAAATACAGGCACAAACGGTAGAAATTGTCATGACTTGTCCACTTTCAGACAACTTTCACAAGCAGTCGGAAAAGCGTCCAAAAGAACGATGTGGTCAAATGAGTTAAAAAGACAAGATCTTTGTAGAATGTGTTATACGAAAAGCAAGGTAATCATGTTAAACCTGTTAATACCAGGTACAACCAAGCAATGAGTCTTGGTTGACTTTTTGTGAAGACACGTTAATACCAGGTTGAAACAGAGATAATAAACGTCATCGAATGGCAAACAGGTAAACTTACATGAAAGCTTTAGCGAAGGTTCTACCAGGAAGACTGAGATGTCACGTCATTCATAATAATTATCTCGTCAGCCTATAACAACCAAGCAAGCCATGTATATAAGCTCATCTAAACAATCTGTTTCGCTGTATTCAGGTGACGTTGCGGAAGTTTCCCTCCATCCTCCCCATCACCACCACCACCAGGTTGGCCTCGTCTCCACTCAGGGGGTTGGCTTCGCCTTGCCTTCATCTTCAGGCAGGATCTGCCAGCTCATCCAGAGTTCTGCACTATAGACGGGGCTTGCGCCAAAGAACTTTATGAAAGGACCGTAACGAACTCTCAGTTATGCAAACAATTCACAATAAATGTTCAAACGTTTATGTGCCTCCTAGAGTCTTTCTGGTAGATCTTACCGGTTACTAGGGATGTCCCAATCTGGGTTTTTTTGCCCTCGAGTCCGAGTCATTTAAATTTGAGTATGTACCGATAGGATAAACTTTTTATTCGATAAGAAAAGATGCGCATAAACTGCAATGGAAACACTTTTACCGCACAAACTCCAGCATGCGCATTAAAAAAGGTCATGTGATTTTGTTAAAAGAGATCATGTGATGTTTAAAATGTGTGTGAATGGATAAAACGTTTGGCTGAGCACATTATAAAACATCTGAAATGTTGTTTTGGTCATTATAAAACGCCTTACCATTTCAGTGTTAATGTTATTATATTATTAATGACCTCCAGAATCAAGAGCGCCTGTGCTCCGCGTCTGACACCTTCAAACGCCACCGTGCGCTCACTGCTTGTCAGGATTGTCTTCTGAGGCGCATTCATTTAGAAAAGATTGATGCAGCTTCTCCTACTGCAGCAAATGCAGTTTTTACTGTTGATATTTGGCGCCAGTTAATCAGGAAGTGACGATTTTGTTCGCTTTGACTCGTTGGATGGAAACGATGCTTCATTCGCACAACTTTTAAGCGATAATCCAGTTTTGCGCATAAAGTTTATTCGCATTTTTGGATGGAAACATAGCTGGTGTTGTATTGTCGTCTTTCAGGTTGTATTTCAGCTTTAAAGCGCTTTTTAAATAAATACAAAACAAAGCAGCTGCTTGCCATCGCGACAGCAATAAGATCCATTGACAGCTGATCTCTTTCACTCTAAAATGGCGGAATCCAGGGGTGTTGCTGGGCGCTGCTGTTGCAATGGAACGTTCTATTTAGTGTCGCCTCTTGGTCATTCCAAGCTCTTTGACACAATTCATAAATATGCAAATTCAATTCGCAAGTTCAAAACACGATTCGTAAACACACAAATCCAAATCGTAAATTCAAAACACAATTCATAATATACACAAATCCAATTCATTTGGCGAAAATATTGATGATATTTACTAGTGAAATCACAAATTGTGTGTTTTATTTATGAATTGTGTTTTAATATTTGTTAAAGTATTATTTTTGAGACCGATCTGGCTCCATATTTTCTCACCTGTCCAGATGAGACATGACCGTTTTCGAGATGTCTCCTCCTGCCTCCTGCAGAATGCGGATGACCTCCACCGGCGCCTTATTGTCCCGACCGGGGTGGATGATGACGGGACAGCCGAGCCGAGTCTGAGCATGAGCAGTGGCTTGCAAGACCTTCTTCTCACTCTCTGTGATTGGCCAACTTGTGCCGATCTCTCCGATCACACCACAGCGGATGTCAGTGCCGTCTGCTCCATGAAGCACCTCACTCACAATGACATCGGTGAGCTGGAGGGGCGGAAGAGATAGAAATTAGAGTCTAGAAGGGATACAGATGCAGATACGTCAATATAGCATCATTTTTGTGACACTGTACAGCAATTATTACTGTTTTTACATTACTTTAAGGTTTGGGTTTATGGGTAGACCCTAATAAAATACAATTTATTGAGTAATTTAATAAATAAGAATAATACTGGGCATAATTGCTGTTTCTACATTACTGTGAGAGTTGGATTTAGGGGTATAAGTTACAAACATACAATTGTATGAGTAATCTAATAAATAATATGAAATAATACTCAATATAATTATTGTTTTTACATTACTTTGAGGCTTGTGTTTAGGGTTGAGGTAGGTGTAGACGTTAAAAAATTCTATTTAATACGTAATTTAATAAATAATATGAATAATATTAGGTATAACTACTGTTTTACATTGCTGTGAGGCTTGGGTTTAGGGGTAGATGTTACTAAAATACAATTTACTGGATAATTTAATAAATAATATTAGGTATAATTACTGTTTTTACATTACAGTGAGGCTTGGGTTTAGGGGTAGACGCTAATAAAATACAATTTAATGGATAATTTAATAAATAATATGAATAATACTCTTTATTAATTACTGTTTTTACATTACTGTGAAGCTTGTGTTTAAGGTTGGGGTAGGCGTAGATGTTAAACAATCCAATTTAATGAGTAATTTATCAAATAATATGAATAATATTGGGTATAATTACTGTTTTTACATTACTGTGAGGCTTGGGTTCAGGGTTGAGGTAGGCGTAGACGTTAAACAATCCAATATAATAAGTAATTTAATAAATAATATGAATAATATTAGGTATAATTACTGTTTTTACATTACTGTGAGGCTTGGGTTTAGGGGTAGATGCTAATAAAATACAATTTATGGGTAACTTGATAAATAGTATTGGTTTTTACATTATTGATGGTTGGGTTTAAGGTTTGGGTGGAGGTAGACGTTAATAAAATACAAATATATATATATATATATATATACACACACACACAGTTGAAGTCAGAATAATTAGCCCCCTTCGATTTTTTTTCTTCTTTTTTAAGTATTTTTCTAATGATGTTTAACAGAGCAAGGACATTTTCACAGTATGTCTGATAATATTTTTTCTTCTGGATAAAGTCTTATTTGTTTTGATTTTTGGCTAGAATAAAAGCAGTTTTAAATTTTTTATGAACCATTTTAGGGACAAAATTGTTAGCTCCTTTAAGTTATATTTTTTCTCGATAATCTACAGAAGAAACCACTGTTATACAATAACTTGCCAAATTACCTAACCTGCCTAGTTAACCTAATTACCCTAGTTAAGCCTTTAAATGTCACTTTAAGCTGTATAGAAGTGTCTTGAAAAATATCTAGTCAAATATTATTTACTATCATCATGGCAAAGATAAAATAAATCTTCTTCTTAGAGATAAATTAAAATATATTAAAACTAATATGTTTAGAAATGTGCTGAAAATAAATCTTCTCTCCGTTAAACAGAAGTTGGGAACAAAAATAAACAAGGGGGCTCATAATTCTGACTTCAACTATATATATATATATATATATATATATATATATATATATATATATATATATATCTTAACTAGGTTAACTAGGCAGGTTAGGCAAGTTATTGTATAATGATGGTTTGTTCTGAAGACTATCGAAAAAATTTATAACTTAAAGGGGATAATAATTTTGTCCTTAAAATGGGTTTTAAAAATTTAAAAACTGCTTTTATTCCAGCCAAAATAAAACAAATAAGACTTTCTCCAGAAGAAAAAAAAATATCAGACATACTGTGAAAATCTCCTTGGTCTGTTAAACATCATTTGGGAAATATTTAAAAAGAAAAAAATTAAGGGGGGGCTAATAATTCTGACTTCAACTGTATATACTGTATATATCACTGTTCATTTGAAACTAGATTACATAAATTTATATTGTCACAAATATGAGCCAATGGGGCAAAAACAGGTACCAACATAATGAAATGGTAATAAATTTCTGTATTTGTGAGTTTTTAAAAAAAATAATAATTCAATTTGCTGAAACCCAGAGGAAGCTGTGACCGAATGAAGACAAAATAAAAAGAGTCACCCCAGAGTGGATGAAAACATCCCCAACAGCACAGCAGGGTTAACCCATTCCACTCTTTTGAATATCAAAAACCAACGAACAGTGACAAAAGCACAAACCTTCTCAACTGTCATCTTTCTGGTCTCCTCAGAATGAGTAACGTCCACATAATAACCGGCTCCTGCGATCACGTGCACGCCGGTCTCCTTAGCCAGCTGCTTCAGAGCAGGCAGATTTCGGTTGATGCCCGTGGTGGTGTTCTCCACGATGGTTCCTCCTCCTGCTTTCCGGTAGCACAGCAGTTCCTCCTTCACGGCCTCCAGCTCCTGATTCAGCAGCAGGTTTTCGTGGTGACTGTATGGGTTCTGCTGCAGCCAGTGGAGGTGCTTCATTTCGATGGGCGCCAGGGAAAGACCCTCATCTCCGGGCGCTGGAGGAACGTGGGAGCACTCAAAGGACATGGTCAGGTGCTCGTGGGTCATGGTGCGACCCAGTTGATCGGGCTCTATTTGACCCAGCACCGTCTGCACTTTACCTCTCAGCTCAGACATGATCCTGTGTAATCAAAGGTTATTCTCATTAATGGAAAGTTTTAACTTCTGTGGGGGAAATAAGTATTGAACACCTCATGTTTTTTCCTGGGAATAATATTTCTAAAGGAGCTGTTGACATGGAATTGAACCAGATTTTGGTAAAAACCCAAACAATCCAAAAATTTTAGACATGGCAACCTATGTTTACATATTGTGCAAAGATGAAGACTTATATTTATATAAAGAAATCTGTGCAAACAGGTTTACAGTGATCACCAATATGGTTGGGTTTCATATTTATGTAAAAGACCACTATAGATGTATCAGAAGATATATAGATTTGCATTATCATGTACTGTAGGTAATTATTTATTTTAATTAATTTTTTTATTTTATATATAATATATTATATATATATTTATATATATAAAAAATAATTATTATATTAAATATATATATATATATATATATATATATATATATATATATATATATATATATATATATATATATAATTTTAATATAATAACTATTTCATTCTTTTTATTTATTATTATGATTATTATTATTATTATTTTCCATTTAGCTATATTTGTATCTATTCCTGTTGTAATTGTATTTTAATTTTTATTTGTTTGCTAATTCATTTTGGTGGCAATGTTTAAAAATGGGAAGGAAAAGTACAACCTTCAATGTACAAAATGTTTTGTTAAAGCTTGAGAAAATAATCACAAATGAACGATAAAAAAAACTATATATAAAAATAAACGGGGAAAAATAGTGCAATATTGAAATTACTGAGGAAGAGTGGAAAATAATTTTTAAAACACAGGGGAAATCAACATCCTCATCAGTCTGGAGGGAATTTGGTTGGAAAAATATTTGTTTTTTCGTCACCTCTGAGCAGAAGAGATACTTAAACAATAAGGAAACAGTCAGCTGGAGAATATGTGGCTCAAATGAAGCCAACATTCACATATTTTCTGGAAATTTTTACAAATCCAGGCATTTTAGCAAGAAATTCATAAATGTTTAGATAATATATTCCATATTTCCATTTCTTCACTGTAAAATGGAATTGCTTAGCCATTATGTAACTTATATTAACATTAGACAAATACTACTTATTTATTTATTAATTTATTTATCGATTTTTATTTTATTTATTTTAATTTAACTTAACTTTTAATTTATTTTATAATTTTAAATTTATTTATTCATTTATTTTAAATTCATTTATTTAAATTTTATATTTAGATTTTATTTATTTTTTATTTATTTATCTTAACTTTATTTAATTTTATTTATTTTTAATTTATTTACATTTAAATAATTTATTTATTTTCATTTATTAAAACTTATATTCATTTATTTAAAATTTGTTTATTTATTGTAATTTATTTTATTTAAAATTAATTTATAATTTTTTATAATTTTTTATGTATTAATTTATTTACATTTTGTTTAAATAATAAAAAATGTATTGACATTTAATTTTAAGTGTACAATTATTACTTTAAATGCCAAAATTTGCCCCAAAATCTAGAACGAGACTCTAAAATCCCACTGAGACAGGACAATCTGACAAGAAATAAGCCAATAAAACTATCAAAAAGCTATAAAACAGTACATAAATAACAGTAAGTTGACTTTCTGTAAATTAAATCTCACAGTTCTGTTTGTAAAAATGCTAATTCTGGTTTTAAATGCTTATAATAATACTCACATTAATAATTACATTCTTTAGAAGTGTTCAACTCGTTTAAATATCAGTGTTTTGCGGGTAATGAATAGCTTGGCTTCTGCAAATGACTCATCTAGACTGTCTAATAAGAAGTAGACATGTATTGTCGCTTGCTGGTTTGGACTTTGACTGCTTGTAAAACACGGACTGCATCAAAGTATAGTCTTTGGTTGCATTCGGTAAACCGTGTCAAATACGAAATACTTGAGGAATGTTTAAATCACTTGCATAGCATGCACATTAATGTCCGTATTTACTTGCACATGCAGTCGAGATAAACATCCTATTATTAGTACTGCTGTTTGATTACATTTAAAGTAGCTACACACGCTGCAAAAACAAATCTGATGCAATCTTGTCGTCACTCAACACTGCATGCAAATGATATTCTAGACAAATGCATACATAATAATAGTCGAAATAGTCATTAATAATAAACAATAACGGAGAGGGAGAGAAGTAACGTTAAGCAAGTGCAACTTCTAGGTGTAGTTACAAGTTCTCGCGGTTATAAGTACGTGTCGCGAGATACGTAATATTACATCTCTAACTAGTTCTAAACACAGTTGAAGTGCTCCAAACGAAAAGTTAAATACAACTAATGGAGTCAGTACCTCTGGTTTGAAGATGCGGAGCCTATTCTTCAACACTGAAGCAGTGCTTAATGTACACCACGCCCCTTTCTGGTGACGTTTGTTTGTGAGGTGAACTTTAACCCTTCTGTGGAAAATAAACTAAATCCTCACTCGGCCGAGCGCCATAAAGCCTGTTATTACAAAACACATAATTTCAGTATCAGTATCTTTTCACACATAATTTCAGTATCTGGATGCAGCCTTTATGATGCAAGCTGAGACTGCATCACTCAGCGATGCAATGTCAGACACAATGCACTCAAATGGACCTAGTGACGTCACTGTGACGGGTAGGGTTAGGGTGGGGTTAGGTGAGCCCATTAAAAAGCATTGGATGCAGCCCAGATTGCACTGCGCCAGGTCTGCAGCCAGACCCCTCTCCATAATTTGGACATTATTGACCATAATAAATTATTTAAACTATTTATTTATATATTTTTAGCTAAACGCCTACTAATAATTGTTGTGAATGCAGATTTATCTTTTTTTCCAATTGTAAACTTTATTCTAATATATTTTAATTGTTAATTTCAGCCTTTTAAAAACCAAAAAATGCCAAAAGTAGTAGTTAATTAATGCATTAGCTAATGTTAACCAATCAAGCACGTTTTTGTGGTATTTCGTTGAATTTATCGACTCGATCATGTTATATTATGTTAAATATCATACCATAGGCTCCAAAATGTAAAGTTTTGCATATACACTGAGGTTGGACAATGAAACTGAAACACATTGTTTTAGACCCTGCTGAAAAATCCAGCTTAAACCAGCCTAGGCAGAGTTTGGGTGCATATTTAATTGCCAAATATGAAATTTAATGGTAAAGTTGGTCTCCAAAATTTGGAGAATTTGATGTCTCCCTATTCAAAGAATTGCACTTGCATGCTGAGAGGCATTTAAAAGATGGCCACTGAGTGAAAAGACTTGTCTTAAAGGGCCTATTTACAACCTAATGAAAACAGAGGCCAGATGTGTTTGTGTGTTGTGATATATCTCAAATCTCAAAGTTTTAGTTTTGTTATGTTGTATCCCAAATCTTCTTCACACATTGGGAAAAGTCATTTGTATGCACCAATGTGCACACCAATACACAACGCTCGATCTAACCATTGATCCTGGATTTTAAAGTGGCACGTTGAGCTGAGCAAGTGTGATGTAAGTGATGGTGACAGATCCCGCAGAGTACTCTGACCAGACACTCGTGGACAGAATTAGTCCCGAGAGAGAACGAGGAACACTATTAACTATCAGCCCACTGCAAATTGGCGAAACAGCTGTGAGCGTCTCGTGTCACTACTAATAAATCCCCTTATATATACAGTTGAAGAGTTGTTAACCCTCCTGAATTATTAGACCCCCTATCTAAATTTATCCCAATTTCTATTTAACGGATAGAAGATTTTCTCAACACATTTCTAATCATAATAGTTTTAATAACTCATTTCCGATAACTGATTTCTTTTATCTTTGCCATGATGACAGCACATAATACTTGACTTGAAATTTTTTTAAGACACTAGTATTCAGCTTAAAGTGACATTTAAAGGCTTTAATTAGGCAAGTTTGGGTAATTAGGCAAATTATTGTATAAAGGTGGTTTGCTGTGGACAATTGAAAAAAATCTTTTGTTTAAGGGGGCTAATAATTTTGATCTTAACAAATATTTTAAAATAAAAAATTGCTTTTATTCAAGCCTAAAGTAAACAAATAAGACTTTCTCCAGAGGAAAAAAATATAGGAAATACTGTAAAAAAAATTCCTTGCTTTGTTAAACATCACTTAAAAAAAAAAAAAAAAAAATATAAAATCATATATATATATATATATATATATATATATATATATATATATATATATATATATATATATATATAAAATATACTAATTCTAGTTTATATATATATATATATATATATATATATATATATATATATATATATATATATATATATACATATACATAATTTTCTTTTTATAATATTTTATTTATTTATCTTATTATTTTATTTTTTTATATTATTTTATCTCATTTATATCACATTAACATCTGAAATCTGACTTCTGGTTTCAACTGTATATAAAAAAAATACCATGATATCCTACAACTGATGCATGAGCACACCTTGCTTTGCATCTTATAAACACAACCAAGCCTTTAAAATACACTGTGGACCACCCCTTTAAAAACATGCTAAAGAAAAAAAAACAAGAGTCCTAATAAATCTGACTTTTACTGTAACTCCATACAATATAAGATGATGATAATTGAGCAAGTGAACGATTTTCTTCTTTCTTAAGTGTTTCCTGCATCTCTCAGCGCTCTTGTTCAACTCAAATCCACACGCGGATGAAAGAGTCGTCTCTCTGAAGCCTGTTCATATGTTCTGACCAGCGTCTGCGTCTCACCTGAGCGAGGAGGAAGTTTTATCTTGTCGCATCTGTGGAGATGTCAGGCAGAAGATTATTCAAAGCTGACACGCTGCTGCAGCCTCGGGTGTGAATTAGTTCAGCATAATCTCTCTATTCTGCCTGATAGACTTGTAACCCATCACAGTTTATGCAAATCGGAGATTCTCTGGCACAAGACTGGGAGATTCATATCAGCGTGTGCTCCACATAACACATCTGAAGTGTTGCGAGAGGACTTCAGTTTACGCTGCGCCAAAAATGGTGCAATAATAGCTGCAAACAGTGATTTCTTGTACATTTGTGAAAGAAGCAGGCCAGACGAAATATCATTTGCACTTTCATTTACTTGACCAGCATAGAGGATATACAGTTGAAGTCTGTATTCGCCCTCATGTGATTTTTTTTCCCAATATTTTCCAAATGATGTTTAACAGAGCAAGAAAATATTATCTTATTGAGAAAGTCTTTTTTTTATTTTGGCTAGAATAAAAGCAATTTTTAATTAAAAAAAATACATTTTAAGGTCAATATTATTAGCCCCCTTAAGCAATTTGAAGGCAATGACTGTAAAAAATATGGACGACGCGACAGCCCCTTTTCCCATTGAACGCCTTGAGGGCAAAACGCCTGCTTGATGGGCACAAACTGTCGCAAAAGACTGCTGAAATTGGAGCCTTGACATGCGCAGAAGGACTGTCTGATGGAGCCAGAGGAGGAGCCGCGAAAATGAGCGGAGTCGAGCTTCCAACCAAACGCTTTATGTAAAATCAACCACGCCCCCCGAACTTCTCAGCATGCGTTTGCTGTCATATCAACACAAATGGATGTAATAACGTTAACAAATATGAGGGTTTTATATATTCAATCGCGCCAGCTCCGGGCCGCAGCGCATAACCTACTCGCGGCGTCGCGGGCTGATTCCGGCTCGCATGCGGCAGCGCCGGCTCGCTCGGCCGCCGCATCTGGCTCGATTGACTCGGGCTGGAATCGGGCGGTGAGTCCAGGCATCCGGAGAAGGTCCAGCAGAGGTAGTCAGTCTGAGCTCTGAGGGGTAAGTCTCCGGCAGGCGAGAATCTAGCCGGAACTGGCCCGAGTGTATTTTGCTATCTGGGTGGTTAGGCGTGTATCAGCAAACTAATAAAGCCCGAAAAAAGCCCTGACCTTAGCGAATAAACAGTGTTCCACCAGGATCATGTATGTCAGAAACTGTAGTTTACTGCTGAACTCATTTTGTCATAGTAAAATAACACAGAAATCCAATAATAACACTTCAGTCTCCTGCCGAAGCTCAGACGCGCTGCTTTGAGAAACTGTCAATCACAGCTGTCAATCACGATGACACGCCCAGCATTAAATTACTGCTAAAAACAAACTGTTTACAAAAATGAAGATCTGCACCTATTTCAGCACAATAACCAGTGCCTTAATCGACCAGAACCATCTTTCGGGACATTTTATTGCAAGTGTAATAATTTTTTTTATTTGGGCTCAAGTCTCCTTCATTAACACGGAGGAGGCGGGCTTTATGACTTGTACTGCAGCCAGCCCCCAGGGGGCGATCTAACGGCCGAGACCTTCACTCTAACGCAGGCTTGCGGCA
>NC_141022.1:4185000-4227500 GCF_052040795.2 Danio rerio
GGTCGCTTTTACTACATCATATTTAGATAAAGATATGTCCTTATGTTCCAATCCTTTACGACTTTCCTTCATTTTGGGAATACAATTGATGATATTTTATATAAAATCTACAACAATCATTCATAAAAAATAAGGGTTGATAATAACCTTAAGCAAATCTTAGTAAAAAAATATGATTGGATTATTTCACTGCCACACACATCACACATATATTTATTTAGTTTTTTATATTAATTTATATATTGATTAATTTTAAATTAATTTATATGATTCATGAAAAATAAGCAAATATTTTTATGAATACTGTAAACATATATATTTTTTCTGACTTGTAGTGAATGTATTAATTGACAGACCTACTGTAGCTTTGTTAACCAAGCAAGTGGTTGTTAATTTGAATTGCATTAAGTAGTTAAGATTTTTAGTTTTATTTATTTATTTTATTTTGTATATTATTTGTTATTTTATTTAAATTAATTAATTAATTAATTGTATTTTATTTAGTGCTTTATTTATTTATTTACTTTATTTTATTCATTTATTTTTCTTGAGTATTTTATTTATTTATTTACTTTATATTATTTATTTGTTTATTTTTATTGAGTATTTTATTTCATTTATTCATTTATTTATTTATTTCATTTATTTATTTATTTATTTATTTTAGTATTGTATTTATTCTTTTATTCATTTTTTGTATTTTTTTAGTATTTTATTTATTTATTTACTTTATGTTATTAATTTATTTTTCAGTATTTTATTTATTTATTTACTTTATTTTATTTACTCATTTTATTTAGTATTTTAGTTCATTTATTTGTTTATTTTATTTAGCATTTTATTTATTCATTTTATCTTGTAGTTTATTCATATTATTTTAAATAATTAAATAATTAATTTTATTTTGTATTTTACTTATTTATTTAGTTTATTTGTACTCATTTATTTATTTTATTTAGTGTTTTTGTACTTAATTTTATTAATTAATTTACTTAATTTTATTTATTTATTTAATTTAGTATTTTATTTTGTATTAATTTAATTTAGTATTTTATTTTATTCAATATTTAATTTTATTTATTTATTATTAATTAAAACAATAAAACAAAAATATAGTTTCACAGTATTACTGTTTTGCTGTATTTTCAATGCTATCTCACCGCATTTGTAACTTTTTTTGTGGCTAATTCGTATGAATTTGTACGATCTCATTTATACATTTTAGTACGATTTGCTCATCCTCCAATGACGGTTTGATTTAGGGGCAGGGTTTGGTGCCACGCTTCCTTTTTTTAAAATCATACAATTTTGCACAATTCAACTTGTGCAAATTTGTACGAATTAAGCCATCTTTCCACTGAATACAACATTCAGACACGACTGCCGGAATACGCCCCCTTGTGGCAGTCGCACAGAATTTTCAGTTTTGTTATGCCCGATGGGAGAGAAGCTAACTGTCGCATTGTCCAAAAGAAAGAACTGCAAAAGCAAGAGCCTTTATTTTCCAAGCGTTCACCATGATTAAATGAATAAATGAATAGTAGAAACTTATGGACCACAAAAAAGTTCGGATAGTAATCCGAATATATGAATAGTAATAACGAAAAACTACTATTTCTCATCATACGTGCACGGACCTTATTGAACAACACTGAAATACATCCCATCTGGTTGGCAAGTTGTATACGGTCTAGTCACAGGAGTTCAAATATTTGATCGGATTCGCACGTCAAATCGAATACGAATTTTGCACATACGGAGATGATCAGAACACCCAACACAATCTCACGGCAATTCGTAACTTTTTCATTTAGTGCCTAATTCGTATGAATTTGTACGTTCTAATTCGTACAATTTAGTACGATTTGCTTATCCCCCAATGACGGTTGGGGTTAGGGGTGGAGTTAGGTGCCACACCTCCTTTTTAAAATCGTATCATTTCGTACGACTGAAATCATATGAATTCGTACGAATTAGCTACTAAACTAGCAAAACGTAAAATACTTACGTTTTTTCGTGAGATCAGGCTGGAACACCACGTAGGTCTCCACTGGAAATGAATAACACTACAGAAAATAGTTACGTTTTCCTTGCTAGATAAAAAAAATTACGTTTCCTTGTGTCTTTATGATCAAATAAAGTCAGTTTATCAGATTAAAACATTCCCAAATATTTTAGCATAAGATGATACAACATAAATCATGAGTCGGCAATATTATTTAATATAGAATTGTTTAATTATATCATCCAAACAACCTTTTCGTGGATTCCAGTGATAAATTACATGTTAATGTCTTATGGTTGCATGGTACAGTTTTTGTTAACGTCTTCATTAGAGTTTCACAAGAATGATTCACACGCCACATCTGATAATAGATAATATCTTATTATTGATGTACTGCATATTTTGCCTTTCATATCTGTAATAAAGACACTACATGAGATATATATACAGCATGTTCAGATACACATCCAATACTCAAGTGACCAAAAGATAGAACGGGGGCATATATTCTTCAAATACTCCTCTGTTAATGAGCAAAACAACAGATCACACGTGGAAACTCAGATGCGCGTTTCTGCTGACGGTGCATTATAGATCAGTTGGCGAGAACCGAAGATAAAACAAGGCATGTGACAATATACATCACTCCACTTTGAATAAACACTCAGAAAAGAAATGTAAAATGGCAACATCTGATGTGTTCGGTGATCTGAGAATGATCATGCTAACAAATCTTCACACATGTCTGAAACAGAAATATGCGGTAAATCAAATTCGTTCATTTTTCGTTTACAGTTTTTGTTCATTTTAGCTGTCCAACAGATGCAGATTTTACCCAAACCAGTGCCTGGAAACAGTGAATGAATGTTATTTCAACACCAGCTCATTTATATAATGTGCTTCAGACTTCATTTTATCGTTGCGATATGTAAAATTTGTTGCTTCACATACTTTTTGTTTTGTGTTATAGATGAGAAATCCACTAGAGGGCGCTGTCTACATTTTTGCGAATCTGAAATACACTACTTTTTGTATGTTTGTTTTATGTTTCAGTTGACATGTCTACTAGAGGGCGCTGTTTAGATTTTTTTGTGAATCTGAAAAATGTTACTTTTGGTACGCTTTGTTGGACTTTTAGGTGACATCCACAAGAGGACACTGTCTACATTTTTGCCAATCATAAATATGTTAAGGTGTGTTTCATTGAACATTTCTGATAATGAATCCACTAGAGGGCGCTGTCTACATTGTTGCGAATCTGAAATACGCTACTTTTGGTATGTTTTGTTGAACGTTTCAGTTCACATGTCCACTAGAGGGCACAGTCTACATTTTTTTGCTAATCTGCATTTGCATTTTTTGTTACTTAAGGTGTGTTTCATTGCACATTTCTGTAAAATAAATCAACCTGAAATACGCTACTTTTGGTATGTTATTTTGTATGTTTTAGTTGACATGTCCATTAGAGGGCGCTGTCTACATTTTTGCAAATCTGAAATATGCTACTTTTTGTATGTTTTGTTGTATGTTTCAGTTGACATGTCCACTAGAGGGCACTGTCTACATTTTTGCGATTCTAAAATATGTTACTTTTGGTACGCTTTGTTGTATGTTTCAATTGACATGTCCATTCCAGGGCTCTGTCTACATTTTTTCAAACCTAAAATACGTTACTTTTGTTGTATGTTTTGTTGTACGTTTAGGTGACATATCCACTAGAGGACGCTGTCTACATTTTTGCGAATCTGAAATGTTACTTTTGATATGTTTTGTTGAACATTTTAGATGACATGTCCATTCGAGAATGCTGTCTACATTTTTGCGAATTGGATATATGTTACTTAAGGTGTTTTTCATTGCACATTTCTGATAATAAATCAACTCGAGGGCGCTGTCGACATTTTTCCAAATCTAAAATATGTTACTTTTGATAAGTTTTGTTGTACGTTTCAGGTGACATGTCCACTAGAGCAGTGGTTCTCAAAGTGGGGGTCGGGACCCCCCGAGGGGTCGCGGGACAATGAATGGGGGGGTCTCCTGGTGATTTCCAATAATCTATTTATTTTTATTAAACCCAAGTTGTTTATAGTTATACTATATGGTTACTATAGTAGCTTATAGTTACTAGTTCTATTAGACTGCAACCCCTGGGGTAAATACATTACATTAAAGACACAGCAGTAGCGTCAGATGCAGCAGATTGATTTTATAATACCAGCTTAAACTTTCTGGCACATTTACAGCACTGACTGAAAATTAAACAAAGAATAGACTTCGGCCTGTTGGTGTGTGCGTGCCATTGCATGCAAGGTTTCTATATTAATAACCACCTCAGAGGATATTGGGAGTCGCGATTTACTGACATTGTCATTTTAGGGGTCGCGGGCTGAAAAGTTTGGGAACCCATGCACTAGAGGACACTGTCTACATTTTTGCGAATCGGAAATATGTCACTTAAGGTGTGTTTCATTGCACATTTCTGATAATAAATCCACTAGAGTGCGTTGTTACACTTTTGTGAATCTGAAATATGTTACTTATGGGACATTTTGTTGTATGTTTCAGTTGACATGTCCACTAGAGGGTGCTGTCTACATATTTGTGTATTTGAAATATATTACTTTTGTTACACTTTGGCATGCGTTTCAGGTGACATGTCCACCAGAGGGCGTTGGCTACATTTTTGCAAATCTGAAACATGTTACTTTTGGCACACTTTTTTTTTGTATGTTTTAGGTGACATTTCCCCTAGAGGGTGCTGTCTACATTTTTGTGATAATAAAATACTCTACTTAGGGGGTTTCGTTGCATGTTTCTGATGATAAATCCAGTAGAGAGGGTTATCTACATATTTGTATGTTTGAAATACGTTACTTTTGTTACACTTTGGCATGCGTTTCAGGTGACATGTCCACTTGAGGGCGCTGTCTACATATTTGCCAATCTAAAATACTTTACTTTCATTACGTTTTGTCTGTAATACGCTTCTTAGAGTGTGTTTTATTGCTAGCTTCTAATGATAAATCCACTAGAGGGCGTTGTTAACAATTTTGCGAATCTGAAATACGTTACATAGGGTACCTTTTATTGTACGTTTCAGATAATAAATCCACTAGAGGCCGTTATCAACAATTTAGTTCATTTAAAATACGTTACTTAGGGTACATATTGTTGTACGCTTCCGATACACATCAATCTTGTACATGTCCAGGGGAAGTTGAAGCTTGTCGTAACCAATAGTGTTTTCTAAAGCAAACGTAAGCAAAAACTGCACTCTAACCATGTAGTTTTACCTTCATTTTACATTGATTTTATCTCTTCAGTGAAAGCATGCTTCAACAGACTCGAATTTGAACACTCTGCATTACAAACACAGCTCCGTACAGTGAGTTCCTGACAAACTGACCATGCCAGAAAACTTACCATATGGAGATAGATAGGTGAGACAAATATGTGTGATTATAAATCAGACAACATTAAGTTGGTTTTTAATATGTATTTGGAGTTTTGCCAAGAAATTTGTGAAAATAATCCTTCATTCATTGATAATATGCCCTCCCTGTTCATATCATTAGTGTGAAGAGCAACATAGAATTAATTTTATTCTGAAACTGCGGTGAAAGTTATGTTTAAGTACTTTATATGTTTGTGGTTTCACAAAAATCTAGGCTAAAGCACATATTTCCAATGAGCCTGTGTTGCAGCTGTTATTTTTAACATTTTATAACCCTCAAGCATGGACCTTTTTTGAGGTAAACACATGAGTGTTTGCAAGGCAGCGCTGAAATAAATTATTTGATTTATTTTCTTTCCTCCTTGCTCTCCTGGTTGGAGGAAAGTCCTTACCCCAGGTGGAGGAGTTTGAGTATTTGGGGTTTTGTTTACAAGTGAGGTAAAGATGGGACATGAGATTGACAAGCAGATTGGTGCAGCGGCAGCAGTAATGCGGTTGATTTACTGGTTCGTTGTGGTAAAGAAGGAGCTGAGCTGAAAGGCTAAGCTCTCGATTTACCGGTCAATCTACGTTTCTACTCTCACCTATGGTCATGAGCTTTGGATTATGACCGAAAGGACAAGATCTCGGATACAAGCGGCCGAAATGAGTTTCCTTTGCAGGGTGGCAGGGCGCACTCTTATGGATAGGGTGAGGAGCTCTGAGACCCGGGAGGAGCTCGGAGTAGAGTCGCTGCTCCTCTACATCGAGAGAAGTCAGCTGAGGTGGCTTTGGCATCTCTTTCTGCTGCCTCCTGGACGCCTCCACGCTGGAGGGACTATGTCTCTCGGCTAGCCTGGGAACGCATTGGGATCCCCCTGGAGGAGCTGGAGAAAGTGTCTGGGGAGAGGGAAGTCTGGGGTTCTCTCCTCAAACTGCTGCCCCCGTGACCCGGCCCCGGAAAAGCGGCAGAAGATGAATAAATGAATGAATGATATATTTACTAATATACAATATTGCCAATGGCAATGCTATAACAGACCACTCATCTGGCTCATAAAAATACTTATAATTACACAGCAACTCACTATGTCCTTTTATACAAATGCATCTGATCATTTTGCATCTCTTGGAATCACTTGTAGTGAAAAGGATGTCATTTATAAAGTTGATGCAGTGTTGTTGCATTGCTTCCTTTACTGATTTCCTACCATAAACTATGTCGGAAATGGCGGATGTAGTACGTCCGAATTCCATTCATACTTTTCACGTTCATACTGTATAGAACATACTTTTCTAACGGCCGAGGATTACGTTTAAATTCAAATGCAGTACCTACTGAGTAGTAGGCTGTTTCGGACGCAGCCTCTATATATCCTGATTTCCTTTCTACAACTATCTTCCTCTGGAAGAAACCCCCCTCCTCCCCTTCCTCCACCTATATCCAGAATGGGCAGCATGGTGGCCCAGTGACTAGCACTGATGCCTCACAGAAAGAATACCAATGGCGCCGGGTCTTCGCTGGGCCATCTAGTATTTCTGTGCGGAGTTTGCATGTTTTCCCTGTGTCGAGTTACGATTCTAAGGACATTGTCAAGGGTTCACGAATTCCAAGACATCACCCCTGCCCCCTCTTCCCGGCATCCCCTTCGCTTGTCAGATGATTCCTAACCCTGCTGAAAAAGGCAACAGTGCTGGGCCACCATATCTTGAAAAATGGAGGAGGAGTAGAGGGGGGAGGGAGATTCTTCAACAAGTACAGTAGATAACTGAGGTAACGAAACTTTGGTTATTTTATGTGACTTCCCTACTGAAAAAAACAGCTTAAACCAGCCTAGGCTGGTTGGCTGGTTTTAGCTGGTTGACCAGCCTGAATTTAGAGGGGTTTCCAGGCTGGTTTCCTGCCATTTCCAGCCTGGTCTTAGCTGGTCAGGCTAGAAAATAACCAGCTAAATCCAACTGAAACCAGCTTGACCAGTCTGGTTTAAGCTGAACATAGCTGGTTTTGGCTGGGCTCCCAGCCTGGCTAGGCTGGTCGAGGTGGTTTTAGCTGGTCATCTCCCAGCCTGACCAGCTAAGACCAGGCTGGAAATGGCTGGAAACCAGCCTGGAAATGGCCAAAACCCCTTTAAAACTAGTATGGCCGACCAGCTAAAACCAGCCAACCAGTCTAGGCTGGTTTAAGCTGTTTTTTTCAGTAGGGAAGTCACATAAAATAACCAAAGTTTCGTTACCTCAGTTATCTACTGTACTTGTTGAAGAATCTCCCTCCCCCCTCTACTCCTCCATTTTTCAAGATATGGTGGCCCAGCACTGTTGCCTTACAGTAAGAATGTCACTGGTTCAAGTCCTTACCAGGCCAGTTTACACATTCTCCCCATGCTTGCGGGGCTTCCCCAGGGTTCTCCGGATTCCTCCCATCGTCCAAAGACATGCGACTTAAATTAACCAAACTTAATTGGCACCACAAATGAGCTCTTAGTCAGCAACATTTCTTTCCATTGCAATCCCTAATTCATCATTAGACATAAGTAAGTTGATCTACCTGAGCTCAAACTCCCCTCTCGCCCTGAAAACGGGAGGAAGCCCCGGGCTCAAGGATCTTATGAGCTCAGGCCTTTTTCCCGGGACAGTATACAAGCTTTATAATCAATCATCAGCTAAGTGTGAACTCTTTAAACATACTTTAAACTTTAATACTGCTTTCTTGCTGCCTTGCAAGCACAAGTATTTCCTTCATGTAGTTTAAATACTGCATTTCAAACTCTGTTGCTTTTATATAGCTTTGACAATTTAGTATTTTTGATGATCTGTTGCTTCTTATGAGATACATGAAGGTTCATTTGGTACTTCAGCTGAATACCATTGTTTTGTTTGATTGTGTATGATGTAATCAAAAGCTCTCAGTTTCTACATTTCAGAGTCATGCGTGTACTGGCTTTTCAGTGTTTCCAGAGGTCAGTGGCACTTTAAATCCTACCGCAAGTTTCTGCCGGTCAGCAGTGTGAAAAAAAGAGTGACAAAAAGACACATTCGCACAGGCACATGTACACGAACACACACACTAAAATTAAATGCAATATGTGATTTAAGGCATTCGACGAAATATTGCATGTAGCCCCGGTGTTACACGTCAACGTCCCTTCTGATTTCCCCACTGATCCTGCAAAACGGAACGGAACTCAAACAATGATGGATAATCATCTCAGAAATATCCCACGTGAATGAAGCAGTCCTCTTTGGACACTAAGGGCATATTTGGTTTTGGGTATCAGTTTTTTTCTCCACACGAGCAAGTATTTCGGAGTGACACACACACATTATGGAGCATCTGCAGTTCGAAGATAAATAGCTCTCAAAGTCAATTGAAAAGTTGATGGTTTGTAGAGTAACGATGTACTCTCGCATTGGGCTTCAGTCACCAAAGTGGTCTCCCAAGGCCACACGGACCATACAAAAAAAAAAACAACACACACACATTGCCACCTTTGAAGGCAGATAAAGTTGTTTTCGTCTTTGCTTCTGCCAACAAAGCGGCATCAAGAGAAGTCAAAAATTCCGAGGGGGTTTTATCATGAAGACCGTATTAACATTGGGTCATTTATGTCTCAAACCCACTCCTGCATGGATCTCTTGCAGTACAGTATGTGGCGCTGCGTGTCCTTCCTCTTGAAGCGAAACACAGTGTAAAGCAGGACCATCATGCACAGCGCCAACACACATGGGATGGCGATGGCTACTGCTTTTTCTGCTCCGCCGCTGCTTTCTAATTTCAGAACGATATCGACATTGTCGTCGTCAAATTGGGGTGGTTCCTCTTCTTGCGGAGGGCTCCAGTCCCAGTCGGGGTCAGTGGGCAGACCGTCACAGCCCATGAAGTCTCGCAGGATGGATCGAGGGTAGCCTGGCTCTACTCTCAGTCGCTGATTGTTGAACTTCCAGTACTCCTTCCCCTTGTAGAAGTATGTGAATCCTTTGGGAAAAGAGAAGATGATGTCATATGTGACGTTCCATTAAGTCAGTGTTTCCCAACCTTGTTCCTGGAGGCACACCAACAGCACATATTTTAGATGTCTCCCTTGTCTGACCCATTAACTTCACGTTTTGAAGTCTCTTCTTATGTTCTGATGAGTTGATTCAGGTGTGTTTCAGTAGGGAGAGGTTGAAAATATGTACTGCTGGTGCACCTTTAGGAACAGGGTTGGGAAACACTGGATTAGGTTATTAAAACCTTTTGTTTCAACATTATTAGAACGTTCAAAATGTCCAGTTTTTTTACGCTTTTAGAACATTTCATTCTCTTGTTATATTACGTAAAACGTTATTAAAATGTTCCAAGAAAAACACAATGAGAACATTTTTCACAATGTTTTTTGGACGTTTCAGCAAAAACACAATGATAATGTTTTCATCGTAATATTTTTAAAACATTTTTAACAAAAGCACAATGATAACGTTTTTATCCTAACGTTTTTAGATTCTTCCAGCAATAACACAATGATGAGGTTATCATCCTAACATTTTTAGAACGTTCCAGCAAAAACACAATGATAACGTTTTTGTCTTACCGTTTTTAGATTGTTTCAGCATTAGCACAATGATGAGGTTATAATCCTAACATTTTTTGAACGTTCCAGCAAAAACACAATGATAACATTTATCGTAACATTTTTAGAACGTTCCAGCAATAACCCGATGATAACGTTTGTATCGTAACATTTTTAGATCGTTCCAGAAATAACACAATGATAAGGTAATAATCCTAACATTTTTAGAACGTTCCAGCAAAAACACAATGATAACATTTATCGTAACATTTTAGAACGTTCCAGCAATAACCCGATGATAACGTTTGTATCGTAACATTTTTAGATCGTTCCAGCAATAACACAATGAGAAGGTTTTTATCCTAACATTTTTAGAACGTTCCAGCAAAAACACAATGATAAAATTTATCGTAACATTTTAGAACGTTCCAGCAATAACCCGATGATAACGTTTGTATCGTAACATTTTTAGATCGTTCCAGCAATAACACAATGAGAAGGTTTTTATCCTAACATTTTTAGAACGTTCCAGCAAAAACACAATGGTAATGTTTTTACCGTAACGTTTTTTAGAATATTTTAACAAAAACACAATGATAAAGATTTTGTCCCAGAGTTTCTAAATCGTTTCAGCAAAAACACAATGATAACCATTTTACCGTAACGTTTTTTTAGAATATTTGATCAAAAACACAATAACGTTTTTATCCTAACGTTTTTAAATCATTCCAGCAAAAACACATAGATAAAGCTTTTATCCTAAAGTTTTTAGACCACGCATAGTTAACGAATGAGACCCAGTGTTTCAAGTTAATATTGATGTGAATGTAGATGTTAAAAATGACCAAACTGCAGCCCAGTTGTCTTTCTGAAAATCTACACGGGCCGAGAGATTTTAAGAGAAACCACACAGAGGCCAATTATCAGTGAAGGAGCTCAGAGATCAGCAGCTCCAGAACACACTGAGCTTCAGAGAAACTTGAGCTTTTCAGCTGAAACCCTGATATTTCTCCTCAAGAACCAATTACTCAAACCCTGCACCTGTGAGGAGATTTTGGGATGGAAAGAGTTGCAGTGTTGGGGAGTAGCTAGCTAGAAGGAGCTCTTATAGTAGCAACATTTTTTCAGTAGCTTGACAGTAGCTGTATTTAATTCTGAAATTTGGAATAATACCTGTGAGTACTGTGTAACTCAATGACTATATAATAATAATGTTAGTCAGGGTCTTTTTAATGTCATACCATTGGCTTTGTCCACGAATGCTCCCTGTGGAGAGTCTGGGATGCCTTTCCACACAGTAATAGGTTGTGGATATCCAGGGTCCATCGTCCTCATATCCTCATTGTACCTCCAGTACCTGTAACAGCAAACAAAGGCAGACAGTTCTAACAGATGCTATGAAATACGCCAGTGAATTCGGCATCCACTGTGTCCCATCTCACGCTGTAAACAGGGAGCTGTAAAACTGACCTATCCCCTTTGAAGAAGTAGGTTTTGGCCACGTCTTCCCACCAAACAGCTGTTTCGATGCTCTGCGTGGGCATTCCACTGCCAAAAAGAGAAATGTCCTGAGGATATGTGGGCTGCAGAGTTGTATCCTTAAACACCCAGAACCGGTTGCCTTGAGAAATACAGAGACATTTTTAAAAGATTAAATAGATGCGTTACACAGTATATACTAATAAACAGAACTGAGAACAATTGCTGTTTACTACAGTGGTTGAGAGAGCTCAAAAAGCATGAAAACACATGCAAGTAGAAAACCACCTACACACTGAGAACTACAACGGCAATGTGTCGCGGGATCCTGAAATGTGGCAAATCTAAACTGTTCATTTTAATGTGCTGATTGAACAGTTTCTTGTTTGTATATTGTTAGCCTTAATAATCTGATGACTTAATGAATAATCACAATAAACGTTAAACAATTTTGTCACTCTTTAGGGATCCCTGACACATTTCTGTTGCGGTCTTCGTATTTCGTATGTGGTCTTATGTGTTAATATTAGGGATGTAACAATATTGTAAATACCGTCATACCGCAATAGTAGTTTTTTTCAATATTACCGTAGGCGCATGACTCAATAAAACTATATTTCTGAGAAAAGTTTGCTTAGGCGAATGAAGTGAATGGGAGATAGCGGGAATTACAGTTCCCATCAGCCTGGGCGTGGCCATCATCCTTTGCGGTCTGTTGTCACTACAGATCCAGTAATGCGGAAATGGAGTGTGCTGCTAGTAGCAGGGAGGAAAAAGAGCTGGAAATGATCGAACCTAAAGCGGGTTTTAAATCGGATGTGTGGAAGCATTTCGGTTTCTTTCTAAAAAGATCGAAAAGGAGAAAAGGTGACGGACAAAGAAAAAAACAGTATGCAGGCACTGTCAGACTGTGGTGAAATATAAGTCGGGGAATACGACTAAAGACAGTCATGGGGACTGCAGAACACAGCACGCTTGTTAGATTAATGCAGACATTGACTTGTACCGCAAAGAGACCTCTATTTCACTCATGGCTTGTCCTCTCAAGTGGTGGAAAGACAATGCACAACGTTACCCACTGCTGTCAACCTTGGCTAAATCATATCTCTCTGTCCCAGAAACCTCAGTCCCAAATGAGAGGGGTTTATTTCTGTTGCAGGGGACATGGCCAGAGATCCCAGCTTTTGCCATATTATATTTATATGATCATTTTCCTTAAAAAACCCCATCTCTATCTAAGTGAGTGAGTGATTAAATGTTGAATGTGATGAGTTTTCAACAATACTAAATTGAAACTTTATTTTTTTATATGGTTTAATAGTTTTTTGTTATTAAAATTGAAAAATTAAAATTCCTGTTTCGAAATTTACAGATAGATGGCTAATTTTGTATGTCATTGATATGTTCAGTGGTAAGGTAAATAAGTACTTTTGGCACTTTTTTCGAGTCTTTTCATTAGTTTTGTTTTCCTGTAAATTATTCAATAAATACCGTACCGTGCCATTCATACCGAGGTATTACCGTACCGTGAAATTCTGATACCGTTACATCCCTAGTTAATATATTATTAAATTAATTGATTCATTGATTTTCTTTTCGACTTAGTCCCTTTATTAATCAGGGGTTGCCACAGCGGAATGAACCGCCAACTTATCCAGCATATGTTAATGCAGCGGATGTTCTTTCAGCTGCAATCCATCACTGGGAAACACCCATACATTCTCATTCACACACATATGGCCAATTTAGCTTACTCAATTCACCTATAGCCCATGTCTTTGGAGCTCAGAAGCACCCAGAGGAAACCCACGCGAACATGAGGAGAACATGCAAACTCCACACAGAAATGCCAACTGACCCAGCAGGGGCTCGAACCAGCGACCTTCTTGCTGTGAGGTGATTGTGCTATCCACTACGCCACTTGCTGTTGATGTTGCCATGCACTCTACAGATCTCTCGCACGCCCCCATACTGAACTAACCCCAAACCATGATTTTTTCTTCACCAAACTTGACTGATTTCTTTGACTGCGTCCAGTAGGTCTTCTGCAGTATTTGTGATGATTGGGATGCAGTTCAACGAATGATTCAACAGAAAACTCTACCTTCTACCACGTTTCCAAATGATCAACTAGAAGTTATTATTTGTTGCTCTTACAACCGGGATCAACAACAATACCTTTGTCAAATAGTGTACAATTCATAATGACAAGTATCCTACCTTTGAAGAAGACGAACTTCCCCTCGCTGTTTTCGTAGACGGCATCAATCTTGGGAGGCAAACCTCTCCAGAAGTAGCTGATCTGCATCGGGTATCCAGGCACCACAGAATTATCTCTCACCCTCCAGAACCACTGATCCTAATGAGAGACCAATGCTGTTAGCAAATGCAGAGACTAATACTGCAGTGTTTCTCAGTCACATTTTAAAAGTCCTGTGAACTTAAAGTGATGTTTTTTAGATGTTAGTATCAGTATGTTAGTCTTAAGGATATCTATAAGTATTATCTATATCTATATCTATATCTATCTATATCTATCTATCTATCTATATATATATATATATATATATATATATATATATATATATATATATATATATATATATATATATATATATTGCATTGTAAAATTGCTTTATGAAGCTTCAAAAACCTTTATGAACCATTTGATTTCAATCAGTGGTTCGGAACATGCACTGTAAAATAAAATAAAATATAAATATATATATATATATATATATATATATATATATATATATATATATATATATATATATATATATATATATATATATATGTGTGTGTGTATATATATATATATATATATATATATATATATATATATATATATATATATATATATATATATATATATATATATATATATATATACATATATATATATATATATATATATATATATATATACATATATATATATATATATATATATATATATATATATATATATATATATATATATATATATATATATATATATATGTGTGTGTGTGTGTATATGTGTATATATATATATATATATATATATATATATATATATATATATATATATATATATATATATATATATATATATATATATATATATATATGTGTGTATATGTGTATATATATATACTTCAAAAGCAGCCATCGCCAGGCCCACATATTTTCCCTGATTTTTAGCCTATCATTCATTCATTCATTCATTCATTTTCTTGTCGGCTTAGTCCCTTCATTAATCCGGGGTCGCCACAGCGGAATGAACCGGCAACTTATCCAGCAAGTGTTTACGCAGCGGATGCCCTTCCAGCCGCAACCCTTCTTTGGGTAATAGCCCATTATTAATTCTGTTTATTTACTTGAGTAAAGGTGTGTAAATCTATATTTATTCATTTATTCATTCATTCATTTTCTTTTCGGCTTATTCCCTTTATTAATCCGAGGTCGCCACAGTGGAATGAACCGGCAACTAAATCTATATTTATTTAGTTTTTAAATTAATTTCAGTAATATTATTGACTAATATGAAAATATTTATATGATTTATTTACAATATGGTCTTTTAGTAGAGATATTGTATGAGAGACTTGCTGTGTTTACCAAATAAAGTGAATCTAATTGGATTTGCATTGAAAACATTAAATAAAAGTAAAAAAAAAAAATCTTTTATTTTATATATTAAGGTTTTAGTTATGATACTCCCAAAATATTCCGCAATAATCCAGAGATTTTTACTAAAACTCTCTGCAGAAACAGCAAAAAACGTCTGCAGATTCCATCTGGCCCCAGCTAATGGAGACTACTGTAAAAATATCCACATATTATTTTTTCATATTTTATGATTCATGTTTTTATTTTCCCCGTTTATTAATGTTTTTAAATTGCATTATGAAACTTTGACCTTTTCATTTTGAACTTTTTATCTAAACAAAATTAGAAAAAGCGACTTTTATAACATTTTTAATAGTTTAAATGGAGTTAACTTGTTAACAAAGGTTCAGTAGTGCAACCACGCCCCACTTTGTCATCTTAACCAATCACCTACTCCCCAAAAACGTATTTAAGGCTGACCATCCCTCTAGCACTGTAGCTTGTAGCGGTAGTTCTACAAGGCAGACCTAATGTCCTGTCACTCATCACAATCGGTTCCAACCAATAGCCAAGAGACACAAGGAATATATAAGCTGACCAATAATTTCATTCATTTGATTGCAGGCACCGACGCAGACGTTCACCCACCGTCCTCCCCACCGCCACCAAGTTGGCCCTGTCCTGGGGGAAGGCTCCGCCCCTGCCTTCGCCCTCAGCAGACTTAGCTGGATCTAAAAGCTTACAAACAAAGCTACAGATGAAGCCTCCACCAAATAAATCCTGTTTCGTAAAACTCTTGTCAAATAATACTCATCAATAAATGTAATTCAGTATCATAATTATCTCCCTGTTCTTTCTGATAGCACTTATCTTCTCGTTATCTCGAACTGACCCTCCCTCCCTCTATTTCCCCTCTTCCTATTCCTCTTTCTTCACTCCTAGGTTGAATCGGGGATGTCTGATCACTCTACCAAAATATTACAGCGATGGTACCCCCACTCTGAGTCTCTGGCCATCATCATAGGACGCCCGATCAACCTACCTACCTGTTCACTGTTCATTCCTTATCTTCCTTCCCCTTCATCCCACTGTTCCCCTACCATCCCCTTCATTCCTACATGCCTACAATAAAATCTAGCTCAAAGTGTGGCATGGTCCATGCTCGTGAAAGTGCTACATTGTCTGGGTTGGTGTTATATATTACACCACAAAAACCTCATAATAAACTGCCAGTGTGTTTTTTGTTATTTTACAGATTTAATTTTCTGTTTATATTATTTCTCACACATTACATTATTAACTGCTAAAGTGTCAATAAAAGTTGCTTTGTTAATTTGTAGAGTTGAATTTTTAACATCAAAAGTCGACAGAGCAGAGATCAACATCTTAATACTGTGTAGACCAGGGGTGGGCAAACTCGGTTCCGGAGGGCCGGTGTCCTGCACAGTTTAGCTCCAACCCTAATCAAACACACCTGCTTATAGATTTATTGTGATCTTAAAGACACTGATTAGCATGTCCAGGTGTGTTTGACTAGTGTTGGAACAAAACTCTGCAGGGACACCGGTCCTCGAGGATCAAGTTTGCCCATCCTTGGTGTAGACACAGTATTGTTTGCTGGGTTCGGACCTTGAAGACGAAGAGCTCATTGCGCAGGATGGCCAGCGTGTTGAATCCTCCGTCGCAGATGTCGGGTTTGGAGTTTGGATGGCTGGGTTTGTTTTTCTGCGGAGGCCGGTGTGGGCGACTACGTTCATGTTTACGCGGGTCAGACGGTAGGTGCAGGCGAGGAGGAGTCGCCGTCGTCAGCAGTCGAGTGGGCTGAGGGTTCTTGTTTGGAGGACCTGCAGAGAAAATGAAAAGTTCTGTGTCAGTCGACACATAAGGTCAAAGTCCCTTTAAGGCAAGTCATTTCACTTTCTGACCGTCGCTGAAACGCTTCTCGGGTAGTATGCTCAGGCATGTGTGAAGCACACTCACAAATGCACAATGCTTTTGAAGTGATATATAAAGAATGTATCTATATTAATAAAACACTGAAAACTTTTCTCCAGAACCAAACGAATAATGTCCCTTATAGCAAATTTTTTTCTGGCCCAGATCTGGCCCACACAGTTAGCTTTTGCTTGGCCCACATGCTGCAGTGAATTACGGAACATGATTGGATCATGTCTGGCTTCCATATAAGGGTTAAACATGGACCATATCTGGTCCAAGTCTCAACCAAGGTAGCAACCCATATCTAGGCCTGATTTGGGCCAGATATGTTGGTGTGACATGACTGCGATGAATTTGACAAACCTTTAAAGCATTTCGCTTCATGGTTGCACTTTTTCTCGAAGTGAGTCAATTGGTAGAATTTTTTCTTTTCTCAAAAATAGTTTAAATGTATTTTAAAAGTGGGTCAAAATAGGCCAAACTTATATAGCACAATTTTTCTGGCTCAGATCTGGCCCACACAATCAGCTTTTGCTTGGCCCACATGCCTCAGTAAATTACGGTACAATATTGGACCAAATCTGGCTTCCATACAAGGGCCAAACATGGACCATATCTGGGCCAAGTCTTAACCAAGGTAATAACCTATAACCGGGCCTGAACTGGGCCAGATATGTTGGTGTGTCATGACTACAATAAATTTGATAAACCCTTGAAGCATTTTGCTTCATGGTCGTGCTTTTTCTTGAAACGACCTGATTGGTAGAATTTTTCTTTTCTCAACAATAGTTTAAATGTATTTTAAAAGTGGGTCAAGATAGGCCAAACTTACATGGCAAAATTTCTCTGGCTCAGATCTGGCCCACACAATTAGCTTTTGCTTGGCCCACATGCTGCAGTGAATTAAGGAACATGATTGGATCATGTCTGGCCTCCATACAAGGGCCAAACATGGACCATATCTGGTCCAAGTCTCAACCAAGGTAATAACCCATAATTGGGCCAGATTTGGGCCAGATATGTTGTTGTGACATGACTGCAATGAATTTAATAAACCCATGAAGCATTTCGCTTTAGGCACACTATGGCTACGCTTTTTCTCGAAGCGACACGATTGGTAGATTTTTTCGTTACTCGAAAATAATTGAAATGTATTTTAAATGTGGGTCAAGATAGGCCAAACTTACATGGCCCACATACATTTTTTAACATATGGTCCAAATACTACATTTAATATCTGGCCCAAGTCTTATGTGCCGCCTTAAAGAAGGTGCCACCTCTGTCAAACCCGGCCCATGTTCGGCCCACATGCTGTATGCCAGCGATGAATGCCTGCTGTGCCAGCTTTATGTCAAATCTGGACCAGAATTCCTATCTACCTGAGGTGTTCTTGGAGGTTTAAACTCACCATATATTTTCTGGATGCCCTGAAGATCATCATGAGGCAGTTTGAAGCTCTCAGTGTCCATATACTGATAAAATGGAGCCATTATAGCCGTCGGGTCACTGGAATGTTCCAGTCCTAAAGCATGACCAAGCTCGTGAACCGCCACGAGGAACAGATCATTACCTGAGGAGAATAAATCAACACAGGATTGGCTTTACTTCATGTTGTTTTCATCATTTAACTCATGAAAAAAATAAGGCTTTAAGAATCATGACTCAAGTGCTTGACCCGAGATCCATCCGAATGTGGTAAAACACATGTGTACAGTGTGTGGGCTTTGAACACACAATGCAAATCAGATCCCACGTTGCTTTATATTACACAACACTGGTGAATGAAAACGTTACGCAAGATAGGCTATAGTTCATAGCAATAGCTGAAGGCTACTCACACAGCATGTACTCATTTAAAGTTAATTAGCTGTTTCGCATTATCGTTGTGTCCTTTAGTCCTGCCAGTCTCTGCAGAAAAGCATATTAATTAGGATTTTAATAGGGTAATTATGTAGAAAAGTTGACTATTCTGCCAAACATTTATTGCCATTTAGGCTCAGCTTTGCTTTCTGTGTGTATGTACGGTGGCCAGGGCCGGCCCTGTACATTTGGGAGCCCTAGGCAGAATAATTGTGGGGCTCTGCCTTCCTATAAATAGTGGAGTATTGCCAGCCTGATCTCTCAAAGAAACGTAAATATTTTTACGTGTTGTTAGTTTAGTGGCAAGTTCAGTCGTACGAAAATGTACGATTTTAAAAAGGAGGCGTGGTATCCAACCCTAACTGTCATTGGGTGATGAGCAAATGTACGAGTTAGATCATATGGAATCATATGAATTAGCCACTGAATCAAAAAGTTACGAATTGCCGTGAGATTGCGTTGGGATCGCCATTGCAAACTGGCACACAATGATTTTATTGCTTAGTAAATACAATCAATGAAGCCGAAAAGTAAACCTGATTTCTTCTACTGAATAGCTCTCTAATTGATTTGGACATTGGACAACTAACAGCTTTAAAAATGAAGGACTCTAATTGGTTTATTCTCAGTACACACCTACAACTCATTAAGAGAATAAGCTCAACCCTGTTAGACCATACGCCATGGCGCAGAGCGGATTTTTCCATCCTTAAAAAAAGCAAAAGTGGATTCAGACATGCCCTTAATGCTTTTGCGCCCTGCGCTTCAGACTTTGTGCCTATATCATTAAAATAGAGCCCATAGTGTCTTATAGAATTAGATTTTTGAGATGCGAAGTCCAGAGCCTGTAATAAACTATGATTAATTTAATAAGGAAATAACTTTTATAAAATGTTTTAGGAAAAATATGACCAGTGTGCAAAATATGTCAGTGAAAGACACTTTAGTATTGCATTTCAGTATAAAAAACCGTGTCTGTGAAACCCGGTAAAAAATATTTAATATAAGTAGGTGACGTGTATAAATCTAATTCCCTATTTTCGATAAATGTGCTATTAGATTATGTCTTTAACATCATCTTTAGCACTTAAAAGTGAAGCTAAAATGATTTTGTGCTTGTCTCCTCTTGTTGTAATCCCCACCCCAGATTTCTGGACACAATTAGCGCCTACCCTATGACATAACGGCAAATAAAACATGTCATGCCACTTTTACTATAAAAAGAAGCTTGCAATGGTTGCCCCGCCTCCAAGATTTTCTGATTGGTCCACTGCTTTTGGAGCTGGCGGTGATGAGCTGCTCTGCATAATAAAGTTGAAGATCTTTTAATTTGACATGGCGTTCACGTGTGCGATGCTTCAAAAGAATGCGGAACGCGAGCGGAACGATCAAACACATTGGTCAAACTTGTGTTTACATTGAAAATTCAATAGAAAAGTAGCTTTGGTTAGGAAACTCATATTCTGTGTTAACAGATCTCACAAATGGAAAAGCCCAACAAATCTCTCGCTATGTCTCTAAATAAAGCCTGAAACTTTGGTTAGTGATTATGCCAGGCACGTGTAACATCAGAAAAAAACAAACCGCCGAGGGGTCCTGAGTGCAGGCGGCAGTAAAAAAAAAAAACGCCAGTGGCGAATGTAGTCCCAGCCATTCATTACTGTCTCAGCGAGACGTTTGGTGAAAGGAGATGAGCATCTTAAAAGCTCTCTGCATCCAGTCGGCCCAGGTAATTAAAGCTGAGTGCCTCTAAGTGCGGCTCGCAGCGGAGAGATGGATCTGATTACCTCTCATTTACTGGGTGCAACAGTAACGCAAATACTACATATCAAACAGAGCTGACACCTGACATGTACACCAACATGCACATGCACACACAGACGGAGAAGATCAACTGCGGCCAATGATAGTGCTGTTTATTCACGCTGTTTTAGCACCCGAGCTCACACTTTATTATGATGGACAAAATGAAATCAAAACTAACCGTATGATTTAGTTAGCTTACGTGCTAGGTTTGTGGTGAACAATTCATCTGTGCATGTCATTGAGAAAAAAATGCCCTTGCAATCTAAAATTGAAATCTGAAAATGCACTTCCTGTTTGTTTTCAGTTAAATTGTCAGATTACATGTGTCTGAGGTATTGGGCGTGGCTAACATACTTAACCACACCCCTCCTGCTGTCTGTCAACAAACAGAAATGGTGAGGAGGAGGAGTCTGTTAGGTTATAATAACTCTCCACAAACCCTTTTCCCCATCTTTCTGAATAAAATGCATACTTTACTACATCCAATCAGCTCACAGTAGAAAAAAACAAGACACGCCCACTGTTTTCTCAATTAATATTCCGTTTCTCAAGGAATTGCCACTATACATAAGAAAAAACGTCCACAGCTTTTGGTTCAATTGAATGTTTTTGTAGCAACCCATTAGCAGAATCATTGTTCCAATAAAAACCTTTTAATGAACATTTTAATACTCCAAAGAACATTTTTAAACTTTAAACTATCCTTTAGCACAATTTTAAGTTTCTGTGTGAAAACATTAATGCCAATAAGAGCTGTTAAATCTTTTATTATTAAGTGAGAATTTAAATTCCATGTCCTTATTATATATTATTACAGCGCTGTCTTGAATACTTGATTCTGATTGCGCCATTCTGTGGTATCTTAATCTGAGACGACAACCGCTAAATAACACAGGGTTATTCATCACCTTCTCAGTGAATAGGTTCAAATCCATATATGTCATGCCAAGGTTTTTTGTTTGCCATCTTGTGAAAAGATAATATGTAGGTTAGTCTATGATCTGCTCACCTGATTTCGTTTCTGTCAGCTTTTTGTTTTTGACTGTTTAGGGCCAACTTGTGACTGATTAATGTGTATACTCTATTAGCTGTTTTCGTATATATATATATATATATATATATATATATATATATATATATATATATATATATATATATATATATATATATATATATATATATATATACAGTTGAAGTCAGAATCATTAGCCCCCCCACCCCCCTTCCCAAATTATTAGACCCCTGTCTATTTTTCCCCCCAATTTCTGTTAAACAAATCACTTCATTTTACAAGACACTTCTATACAGGGTATAGGTTAGTTATATACAGAGTATAGGTTAATTAGGGTATTGTATAATAATGGTTTGTTCAATCGGGGGCTAAAAATTTTGTTCTTAAAATGGTGTATAAAAAATTAAAAACTGCTTTTATTCTAGCCGTAATAAAACAAATAAGACTTTCTCCAGAAAAAAAAAAATATTATCATACTGTCAAACTTTCCTTGCTCAGTTAAACATAACTTGGGAAATATTTTTAAAAAAATGTATGTATAAATAAATATATTATACTTTCATCTGTAGGTCAAATAAATTATTGGTACTTGACTGGCCTGTCTGCAGTCCCGACCTTTCTCCAATAGAGAATGTGTGGCACATTTTGAAGCGCAACATACGTCAATGAAGATCTCATACTGTTGCCCATTTGAAGACTTGTTTGCAGGAAAAATGGAACAAAATTACAACTGAAACACTTCATCAATAAGTGTCTTCAGTCGCTAAACGGATTTTGAGTGTTGTGAAAGGAATTACGTTACACAGTGCTAAATGCTTCACTGTTCCCCCTTTTTTAAAAATGTGTTGCAAGAAATGTGTTTATTTTGAAAATAAAACATGAAATAATGTTTGTTGTATCATCTGCAATGAAATACAAGTTAAATTAAATATATATATATATATATATATATATATATATATATATATATATATATATATATATATATATATATATATATATATATATATATATATATATTATCTGTGATTTAAATAAATGCAAAATTTGAAAACAGTTTTACAATTAAAATGCTTCTGATTGGATATTACGTCATTCAACACGTGGTGCAACCGAATTAAGAAGAAATTTAGTTACATAGTACTACAAGTTACTAAGCCTCTAAGTGTGGACCTTGCATTCTAGTTAAAGCAAGGACTTATAAACAGTTTGTGCCTCCCTACCCAGATGTCATGCACCACTTGGCTCTGCCCTGCCACAAAACTGCAACTTCATTCATTCATTAATTGTGGAGATTGAAAATGTGGCCTAACCTGCCGTTCTCTCACCATCATGGTTTGGGTTGCCCAGCGTCCAGGGTTCATCCGAGTCGAAGTGTGTGTCGCCCCCGATGCCCGGCCCTGGGAAATAGGCATGAGCCAGGAATCCTCCCTCTCCGTCAAAAGGAGAGCTGTCGCCGTGGAAACCCGAGGCGAAGATGATGGTGATGTCCACGTCCCGCTTGCCGCTGTCCAGGTCACGGAAGGGCACGGCCTCGAAGCGCAGCGGCGTCACTCCCTGCCACACGTCAAACGCCCGCCGGATCGCATCGTGGGTTTCTTGATTTCCCACTTTAGGAGTGACGTTTTTAATGCTGAAACATACAATAATAAACAGATGAAAAAAACTAAATAGCTGTGGAGTTTCGTCTTGAGGAAAAAAGACTACAGTTACAGTTGAAGACAAAATAAATACTTTTTCAAATATTTCCCAAGTGATGTTTAACAGAGCAATGATTTTTTTCACAGTATATTTTTCTTTTAGTGTGGCTGAGAATACATAAATATACATTTTATCTATCTATCTATCTATCTATCTATCTATCTATCTATCTATCTATCTATCTATCTATCTATCTATCTATCTATCTATCTATACAGTTAAAGTCATAATTATTAGCCCTCCTAAATTATTAGCCCTGTTTAACTAATACCCTGTTTCATTTTTTCCTCATTTTCTGTTTAACAGAGAGATTTTTTCAACACATTTCTAAACATAATAGTTTTAATAACTCATTTAATAACTCATTTATAATATCTGATTATTTCATCTTTGCCATGATGACAGTAAATAATATGTAAGTGACCACTAAATCACTATATCCCTTTAAATAATTTTAGAGCATCAGAGCATGTCACGTGTTTCGGAAGCCTAGGTGACTAATAGGTTAATCAGGCTAGCGGGAGCGAAGAGAAGACACATTGCTGTGTGATTTATGGAAAAAAGGAGGCTTAATCCTGCACAATTTATTTAATAGAACCCTTTGGGAAAGCGGAGCGAGGTATGTGAAGTCAATATTTAAGCCACATGAGTTCATTTGTATGTATATATTAATCGTGAGCTCTGCCTTCTTATTAGTTGTTTCAAGCTGTCTTCATATACTTCATTGTTTCATTTTCATATGTCGCTCTGTACATTATATCTTTATTTGTCATATTATTCTGTATACGAGTTATTTTGTTGTTTTGTTGTTTCTTTGTGTAGTTTCACGGTGCTACGCAACGAAAGTTTAATGGCTCTCGTCTTGAGCATAATAAAGAATCAAGCACCCGTCAGAAACTCTCTGTCTCGTTCATGGAAACCAAAGGGCAGCTGCATAATATTTGACTAGATATTTTTCAAGACACTGAAAAACAGGATACTCCCATGAAAAAAGGAAAAAAGGAAGTGTTGGCAGGTGTGCTTACCAGTTTAATATTGATTTGATCTGCTATAGTTAGAAATCAGACTGTTTTATCTTCTAAGCGTAACGCCCTATTCACACGGGGCTTCAGCGTCAACGCTTGACAGAGGGCGTGTCTGAAGTTGGAGCTGAAACGATCGTCTTAGAAGCGTCAGCCAATGAAATTCAGTCAGCAATAGGCCACTGTCTGAGCTGGTGTATTTGCATACAGCGATCTGATTGGCTGACGCTTCCGTCGGCGCTTGAAAAGTGGAGCTGGTCCCAACTTCTGCAGCGAGGAACGCTTCTGAAGCGGCGCCGACGGATCCACAATGCAGTTCGGCAATGCCTGACGTCACCCATTCAAAGTGAATGGGAAGCGTTGACGCTGAAGCCCCGTGTGAATAGGGCGTAAGGGCTTATAATGCGGTTCTGGCGCCATCTTGTGGATAGAAAATGTCAACTGTCGCCGATGAGCTGTCTCTCAGAAATTGTAAATATTTTTAAACAGGCACTATTCTGGCAAATAAACTGCATAGTTGCAATCTAAACAACTACATTCTCGACTAAAAAAGCCTCAAAAGTATATTTTGTTGTGTAGCAGCAGTAATATTTGTCAAACTGTAGTGTCTTGTTGCTGGCTGTATGTGGGCGGAGTAATACACAAAGGGTAAAGAGGCTATACGGGTGCTGATATTACTTAAATATATCACGGCTATCAGCCAATCAGATTCGAGATCCAGACAGAACTGTTGGATATAAATATATATTGTTGTGGAAATCGCCTAAACAGTGATGTGCGATACCACTGATTTCATATCCGATCCGATACCAAGTAAAATAAGGGCAAGTATCGGCGATACCAATCCGATACAGATACTTTGCCCAAAAATTACTGTTTGGGAAATTAAAGTAATAAGGGGTGTACTTAAAAGTGTTACTTTATACTGAATACGAGACATATTACGGGTTATTCTTGTTTATTGATGAAGAATTGTACAAAAAAAGAGCCAACTTACATTTTTATTGACAGCATTCATTCATTTTCCTTCAGCTTAGTCCCTTTATTTATCAGGGGTCACCACAGCGGAATGAACCGCCAACTTATTTATCATATGCTTTACGCAGAGGATGCCCTTCCAGTTGCAACCCAGTACTGGGAAACACCCATACACACTCACATTCACACACACTCATAGACGACGGCCAAATAAGCTTATTCAATTCACCTATAGCGCATGTCTTTGGACTGTGGGGGAAACCTGAGCACCCAGAAGAAACCCACACCAACACGAGGAGAACATGCAAACTCTACACAGAAACACCAGCTGACCCAGTCGGGGCTAAAACCAGCAACCTTTTTGCTGTGATATGACAGTGCTAACATCTGAGCCACCGCGCCGCCATATGCAAATTAAATGTTACTTTATTATGAACTACTGATGAGTTCAGGCACGCTTTAATCAAGCACCTTGTTAAATGTTTGTCAATGTATTAATTAACACTTTACTTTTAGCTAGATGTAACTAAAATGGCCTGTATCTTTATGCCATGACTTTACTTGTAGGGTCACATTATCATTATCTCATACTTATCTACTCATGAACTCCTGTGATAAAACTTAGCAGTCATGCATGTCCAGTGCTTAATTTGTGAATTGCGAGGTCCCGGAACAGATCGGGGTTACGGATCCGGCATGTTACCCGAGAATGGAGAGGCGCCTCTTCTGGTGAAGAGTTGGAGAGTCATGGAAGAAAGTGAAAGTAAACAGCGGACGGGGTAGGAGGGCGGTTGAGGAGGGGGATTGGTAAAATGAGGTGCCAGATCAGATTTCAGAGGTGTCGGACCCGGATCCAATGTATTCCGGCACAAATTAAGCCCTGTGCACGTCCATCTAGCGTGTGTTTACATTGAAAAGCAACAGAAAAGTGTTCTTTCTATATCATAATAAACAGTTTAGTTTACGTTACGCACTAGAGTAAATGACAACTTTCATTGGTAAATTAGATAAACTAAATTGGATATAGTGTATGAGTATGTATGGGTGTTTCCCAATACTGGGTTTTGGTTGGAAGGGCATCCGCTGCTTAAAGTATATGTTGGAATAGTTGGTGGTTCATTCTGCTGTGGTGACCTCTGATATAGAGACTACGGCGAAGGAAAACGAATGAATTAATGAACAATTAGCATACTGCCCCACCCCTACTGTAAAGGTAGACTTTTATGATGATCATTTCTACTATTTTAATCAGATATTTACACTGAAACCTTGATCGGCTGTCAAATCATAGCGAAACCCCCCCACCATTACAGTATGATTTGTTCATCTCTCGGAAAAAGCATTTTGATTTTAGCGAGGTGAACTCCGCCGAGTGCTCTCAGACGGGCAGATCTGCTGAATTCCCCACATTGAAGTCTTTATCTTCCTCTAACAGACCGAGAGGCCCTGAAAATCTCAGCTGACTTTCCTCTATAGAGGCCAGTCACTCACTGCCAAGCCTGTCTTCATTTACATTCCATTTGCATAGGTGGCCCATCAATTAAAAAAAAGAAATAGCTAGGATTTGAATAAATCATTTCCGTTATCGGCCGCTGTAACCAGGAAAGTCTAAATTGAGGTGAGAGAACACTCCATTTCCTCGGAGCCCTTTAAAAGGTAAATCTCCAGGGATTCAAATATATTTCTTGAAGGTTACGGAGAGAATGCTGGAGGTTATTAAATGCTTGGCTGTGTCTTTATTGCGTATACTGCAATGTAGGATGCCAGAGACACAATGATTTGAGGGACTTTCTACAGTAGCTACACTGAAAAAAAAGATTCATTGGATTTACTATATTTCTTTAAGGTAGGTGGTTGCAAACAATTTACATGGGCTGAATTTAGTAATTTAGTAATGTTCAACTTAATTTGTTTTTTTAAATTCAGCCCATATAAATTGTTTGCAACCACTTACCATAAAAAAAGATCATTGGTAAATGCAATGAATAATTTTTTCAATGTAAATGTATCTTTATGTCATGACTTTACTTGTAGGGGCACATTATAATTAACTCATTGTTAACTACTTATGAACGCATGTGCTTATATTTAACAGTCATGTGCGTCCGTCTAGTGCAGTGGTTTGTTCTGTAGACAATCATAACAAATATTGCTTGAGAGGGCTAATAATATTGACCTTAAAATGGTTTTTAAAAATTCATAACTGCTTTTATTCTAGCCGAAATAAAACAAATACAACTTTCTCTAGAAGACAAAATATTATAGGAAATACTGTGAAGAATCCCTACTCTGTTAAGCATCATTTAGGAAATATTTTAAAAAGAAAGAAAAAATAAATCCCAGGAGGGCTGTAGGCTGTTTTCTAGTGTGCATGTTTAAGTCAGCTTATTTAGATTTCTGTTATAAATATAGAGCTCCTTTTTATGTCACACTTTTGTCTTTTAATGCCTGTGTGATATTTATAGAGCTGATTGTTAAATCATTAACACTCAAAGAGACGTGACGTTTGTCTCTAACCTGTATGAGATGTGTTCACGCTGCCACTTCTGTCCGGTGAGTGCATATCGCTTCTTCCTGCGGGATGCGGATCCGGCTTTCAGCTGGTCCGGTACTCCACATCTGGGCTTTTTCATCCAGCTGCAGGAGAAAGACAATTTGGCACACCACAAAATGAGGTTAGCTGAAGATTTAAGGTACTGTTAATGTAAAAGAGCGAAGGGGTTTTATCATCAGACTGAATTGATTTGTTTACATATAATTATAGTTCAACAAAAATCTCCTCTAGTTAAATCTTCATGTTAAATGCATTAGGAATGTATTTTAGTGTGCTTTGAATCTTAAAAGGACACTCTTTTAAACAAAACATTCTTTTGCAGATAATACTACTGACTTTAAAAGCCACTTTTGTGTACTTAATTAACTATGTATATGTACATTTTAAAATGCAATACAATAACCACCTAATCAAATAATCAACCAACCAATTAAATAACCAACCAATTAACTGATCAAATAACAAACCAACCAAGCATCAGATCAAATAACCAACCAATCAATTAACAAACCAACCAATCAAATATCAAACAAACCAACCAAATATCCAATCAAATAACCAACCAACAAATCGAATAACCAACCAACCAACCAGCCAATAAAATAACCAACCAATCAACCAGTCAAATAACCAACCAGCCAGCTTAAATAACAAAACAACCAACCAATCAAGTAACCAACAAACCTAACAATTTAAATAACCAAACAACCAACCAACCTACCAATTGAATAAAAAAACAACAAACCAACCAATCAAATAATCAAATAACCAAACAAACCAAACTATTAAATAACCAACCAACCAAATAACAAAACAACCAACCAACCAACCAACTAATCCAATAACCAACTAACCGACCAACCAACCAGCCAAAAATAACCAACCAGTCAAATAACAAACCAACCAATCCAATAACCAACCAACCAATGAAATAACCAACCAACCAACCAATCTTAAATGACCCAACAACCAACCAATCAAATAACCAACCAACCTCCAACCAACCAAACAACCAATCAAATAACCAACCAGCCAATCAAGTAACCAACCAACTAACTAAACAAATAAACAACCAACCAGTCAATAAAAAAACCAGCTACTCAAATAGCCAACCAACCAATCAAATAACCAACCAACCAGCCAACCAATCTAATAACCAACCAACCAATCAACCAAATAACCAACCAGCCAATCAAATAACCAACAAACTAAACAAATAACCAACCAACCAGTCAATAAAATAACCAGCCACTCAAATAACCAACCAACCAATCCAATAATCAACCAACCAATCTAATAACCAACCAACCAACCAATCAAATAACCAACCGACCAACCAACCAACCAACCAACCAGCCAATAAAATAACCAACCAATCAATTAACCAACCCACCAACCAATCCAATAACCAACCAATCAAATAACCAACCAACCAGCCAATAAAATAACCAAACAACCAACCAATCAATTAATCAACAAACGAACCAACCAATTTGAATAACCAAACAACCAACCAACCAATCAGATAAACAACTAAGCAACCAACCAATCAAATAACCAACCAATCAATAAAAAAAGCAACCAACCAACCAACCAAGCAATCAAATAACCAACCAACCAACCAACCAACCAACCAACCAACCAACCAAACAACCAACAATCCAACCTACCAATCAAATAACCAATCAATCAACCAACCAACCAACTTAAATAACCAAACAACCAACCAGCCCAGGGTCCTCATAAACCAAAACAGTTTAAAATTGAAGTAAATTAATTTTTTTCACAGTCAATATTTGCCACAGGTTTCCTCTGAGTGTTGTGTTTAAATGTTAGGTTAAGGTAAAACAATATAACCAGTGTTTTTTACAGCATCAAATACTTTATGTCAATGGAGAGTCCTTATAAGCAATTAAGACAAAAATATGCCCATATCCCAGCCATTAAACACCATATTATAATCATCAACATCAGAATAACTCTACCATCATGAAAATGTGTCATTAAAATTCACTGCCTAATATTTATATATATATATTTTAACTAAATGTTAAAAACCGCTGGGGTATTTCAATCCAAATGCACTTGCAGGTTGCCAGATTGACGAAACTTACACAAATGAGCATGTGTGATGATCGAATGGTACACTGCAAGGTGGTCAGCTAATGTTTATGTCTGAAATGTTTATATTGTTGGCAAATAAAAAAAGACTCATGATGATAAATTAAGTTAGACAACGTTGATTAGTTTGTACAACCCTAGAAATATAAAGATAATGGATTTATTTACATAGCTGAATATCAAAAACAAGGCCTCGTCTTAACCTATCATTACTATACCAAAACAGAAAAAGTTTAAAGAGAACTGATGCTCATAACACAGTGACAATGACTGGAAAATGGGATGTGGAGTCCAAGCTAAACATACGAAAGCAGGGCTGAAATGTTCAGTCTGAGTGATTCATTTGACTTTAACACTGATTTAATAAATGACTCATTTCAGGACAGTCTGTCATTTGTGTCCACGTGAATTAGGACAGATATAATAACCATGGAAAATAGATATTGTGTCATTATTGTGTGAGTTAATGTTTGATATTTTAAGCAAATTCATCATCATTACAGCTGAGCAGGTGCCAAAACACCACCTGACTAAACACACAGCTTTTCTGACTTTTTTTGGTCTTGTTTCTCATCCAAACATCTAAGGATTTCCAAATCAAGAAGCATTTTCTAGACCAGCAAAACAAGCTAAATAACCTGCAAACGGGCTAAGCAAAATATATTATTATTCAAAAGGAAAAACAACTATTTTGCTGATACCATTGGCAGATTGTTTAGCTTGTTTTAAGGAAAAATAATTTAATTTAGCATGTTATTTCTGAAAAAAATACAACAAATTTCGATTGTCTACAAAAAAATACATATAAATAAATGTCTACAAAAAATAAATCCACAATTTACGGTAAAAATAGAGTACAAACTGTAAAAGCGATTTCTTGTTTTTACAGTAAACTACCAGATTTCATTAATTTATAGATAATATGTCTGTATTTTGAATTACCAGCATCTACACATCTTTTGTTACACAGATAGACACGTTAACACAGCCATATGCAGGTGGTGATGAGAAGGTTACATGATGAAATAATGCCTAAACAACTGTTCCCACAAACAGAGAAGTGTATCAGTGTATAGAAGGTGCTCAGTGTCATTCACACAGCTACTAAACACCAGTATGAAAACACACATAAGTCATAAAATAAACATTGTTTATCCACATTAGATGCAACATAAATCACTTTTGTACATAATTGATGGGGAAACAACTAAAAAGATCCATATTAATGTCAACAAAAAGCTTAAAAAGTAATGTGCCATGCAGGGAATTCTGGGAAAGTCAATAATATATACAATATATAAAGTTTGTATATATAAAGCTTTCAACCATTCAAATAAAAAAATTAACATTTGTTTTTTATATATATATATATATATATATATATATATATATATATATATATATATATATATATATATATATATATATATGTATATATGTTCATATATTTGTATATAGTTGTATATTTATGAACTTTTTGTGACTGTATATGCTTAAATGTACTCACTCTATAGTATACTTGTTTAGAGTCCCTGTGATGTTTAGTCCATACTTGTGCTGCATGGCAGCAATAGCAGAATGCATGGTTTGGGCTGATCGCTGGGCGGCCATGTTGGGTGGTGTAGGGTGAAGGTAGCCATACTTCTGCAACCACACCTGCAAAACACAGAACAAACATCACAAGCCTGATCGGGAAAAACTCTGAAACTTTGACATCAATTTATTGTGGTTGTCATCAGAATACACACAATGGGCTCTATTTTAACGATCTAAGTGCAAAGTCTAAAGTGCATGGCGTAAAAGGGCATGTTTGAATCCACTTTTGCTGTTTTAAGGACAGAAAAATCCGCTCTGCACCCCGGCGCATGGTCTAAAAGGGTTGTGCTTATTTTCTTAACGAGTTATGGGTGTGTTGTGAGAACAAACCAATTAGAGTCTCGTCTCCCATTCCCTTTAAGAGCCAGCTGTGTCGCTCCACAGTGCATTTGCTGTTTAAATGGCGGACTTTGTAAGTGGAAAAACTGAGCCCTTCCCTAGCGAGAAAACAGTTAACCAGTTAAACTCTGCTGCTATTTTGGGATTTCCGCTTGGATTTTGCCTACCCAAATTTAAAAGCTTTCCAATTTCCACATGCAGAGGTGTAAATGCAAAAATTTGGTATCATTTTAAAGAAAACCCTTTGAATTTTCATAAAACACTATTGAAAGTGGTTAAAATATCTGTATATGTTGTCTGTGTTATAATAAACACCTAAAAAAAGAGGCGTTTTTTGTGTATTTTTTTATAAACTCAAATTTGAAAGTGTACCTTTTAGGTTCTGTACGGTCTAGCATGCTGTAATTAATTTTGGTGGTTCCTGCACATGTCTGTAATCACAGGAAAAAAGAAAAATGTCTCCACCATAATCTATGCAAAAGTTATTGTATTCCAACTGATGAGAGGTGCTATACAATCCACAGGGATCAATCCTTGTTTTCATATTTCACTATTCTTTTGTTTGATCAAACATAATTCACTGTGTTTGGACCACGTCAGACATATAAAAGGATTACTTATGCACATCACCTCAAAAACAGAGGAGAAATGGCCCTGAAGCGCACAGCATAAGGTAAGAGATGACAGCTGTCTGTGCTATCTGGGGCTGCTTATTGATCATAAATGTATTGTTTTCACTTCTACGCCATGGAAACACCGCGATTCATTCAGCAACTCAGTTTGATATGTGAATATAATTCAGTAAAAAGAATGCTAGAACCGTATGAGCATCGGCAAGAGCTTTCATTTGAGCTAAAAAATATGAAAAAGTGAATAATATGAAAAAATAATATGAAAAATATAAAAAAGAACCAATGTTCAATACCCAGCTCGGGTCTCCAAAATACTGTGTATTTAAGTTGTTACAACCGGCTCAATGTTGCAACATTAGAGAGACAATACGGACCAGGTAAATTGAAAAGAGAAATGATTTATTAACAAAATGTATAATTAACAAAAGTATTTAAAGCAATCAAAGTCAGTATAGGTGAAAGTCAGTAGTGAAAAGCATGTGTATGGAAGTGTATTGAGCTCATGATCCAAACACAACTAAAACAAATCAAAAGCGCCAAGCAGAGACGTCCGGCTAATCGAGCTCTCCTAGACAGAATGCCGGACTCCTTATAAACACCCCACGATGAGTCTCAGGTGGGATGACCCACCCACCAATCTGGAATCATGCATGCAGGCTCTGCAAAAATCACACAAAAAACACACACATACAAACAGGTCCCACATGGGACCTAACAAAGTGTTCATAACTTTTGTACAGTTGGATAAAAACCAAAGTTATGCATATTTGCATAAAATATAGACTCTACACTTTCAAATGAAACCACTTACGAAGGTCTGGTGCAATGCTAGCCCTTTAAAGCAAAAGTTGATAACGTCACCGACCTGGTACTGGGTCTGCAGAGTTGAACTGGTAAAACAGAGCATCTGCAGTGCGATGATAGAGAATGAGCCTCCTCCATTCAGCCTCTTTACTTTCTCTTTACTATTACTCTTTACTTTAATCCTTTACTTTGGTGGAGTGAGGAAGCAGTGGAAACTCACTGAAGACATCCATGAGCCTACATATTTAATTTAGTTTAAGCGCAAAGATTTATTTCAAAACTATTTCTAAATTCAGTACTAATTTGCAGCAAAAGAATAAATGAACAATAATAATGAAGTGTGGTCAAAAAACAAAGCAAAAAAAAACCCCCTGAACTACATCTAAACACACATCCTATCTGTAGGATACGAATTATTGAAAATTAGTGTAAATCATGAACATGCACTCTTTTTATCTTATTAAAAAAACACAACATCCTCTACACTGCCTGACTAAAGTTTTGTCGTCGATCCCAGTGGTAAGATCAACAAATAATAATTGACTTAGTTGATCATTTGGAAAAGTGGCAGAAGGTGGATTTTTCTGATGAATCATCTGTTGAGCTGCATCTCAATCATTACAAATACTGCAGAAGACCTACTGGAACCAGCATAGAGCCAAGATTCTCACAGAAATCAGTCAAGTTCGCTAAAGGAAAAATCATGGTTTGAGGTTACATTCAGTATGGGGGCGTGCGAGAGATCTGCAGAGAGAAGGGCAACATCAACATCCTGAGGTATCAAGACATTTGTGCTGCCCATTACATTACAAACCACAGGAGAGGGACAATTCTCCAGCAGGATAGCGCTCCTCATACTTCAGCCTCCACATCAAAGCTCCTGAAAGCAAAGAAGGTCAAGCTGCTCCATGGTTGGCCAACCCAGTCACCAGACATGAACATTATTGAGCATGTTTGGGGTAAGATGAAGGACGAGGCATTGAAGATGAATCCAACGGCTCTGGAAGTCCTGCAAGAACGCTTTCTTTGGCATTCCAGATGACTTTATTAATCAGTGGTTTGAGTCAGAGATGTATGGATGCAGTCCTCCAAGCTCATGATGGAGTCAGACACAAGATTCAATCTGTCTCCACTGCAGCAGGACTTTATATTCTATACTGGACATTATTTCTGTTCAGTGATGAGACTTTAGTCTAAGCAGAGTCAGACCTTACTGTCCTAATTAAAGAATTAAAGATCAAGGCATGCTCATATTTTATAGTGGTAAAATAAGCGTAATCTAGAGGCCTTTGCCTTTTATATAAGCCACTTTTGATACCAAATGATCAACTAGAATTCAAGTTATTATTTGCTGTTCCTTTGGATAGGCAACAAGACCTTTGTCAGGTAGTTTTAATAGCTATGCATAGTCCAGCCCAGACAGAACAAGAGCTCAGACCAGCATTTGCATTTACTTTATATAAATAATGCAATGAAGCTGTAGATAGAAATAATAAACAATACCCAGCGCAGCGCTGATGTTTAAGGTTTACGATGCACAATGCAGCACTAGATGAACGCCGTTATTTTATATTGCAGAAATATTAGTGTGTATTCAGCACAAGGCACAACCAGAGAGCGATAAAGCTGAAGTGTGAGCAAAAGAACATTTTATTAACTCTCTTTGTTGCGTCGATGAACTGTAATGGCGTTCTAGGAGAGCGGTGATTGGAGAAGAGTGGTTTTCTGAAGGTGCATCTTAAGATCATTTCATTGCAGACAACATTATGCTGGAAAGAGCTTTTAAGATAATGCACTTGAGGTCAAACATGCTTTACAACAATCCATACACAAAAAGGCAAAGTAAACGCTTTAGTGCTCTGCTGAGATCAATAATTCAATATCAATGTCTGTACACGTACACATGTAAATATATGCGTGTGTTATATAATTAAGTTGTAGCTGGGTTGTAATTGATTGATTATCTGGATTATGTAGTTGGGTAATTCTTCAACTACGGGCACTTTTATGTCCTTTGATCATATAAATATATATATCCCTGCTAAAAAATCGGCTGGTTTTAGCTGGTCGACCAGGCTGGTTTTAGAGGGGTTTTGGCCACTTTCAGGCTGGTTTCCAGCCATTTCCAGCCTGGTCTTAGCTGGTCAGGCTGGGAGATGACCAGCTAAAACCAGCTTGACCAGCCTAGCCAAGCTGGGAGACCAGCCAAAACCAGCTATATCCAGCTTAAACCAGGCTGGTCAAGCTGGTTTTAGCTGGATTTGGCTGGTCATTTTCCAGCCTGACCAGCTAAGACCAGGCTGGTTATATTTGCAGACTGTATACCACAAACCGATGTTTAAACCCCTTATAAAAGTGATATTTTTTTATAATAGGTCCCTTTTAACTTCAATGTTGCATTTTATAAACCATAAATACTGTAGTACATCTACGTCAGCCTGCTTGTCTTGATGAGAAAGCAAAAGTGGTGGAGAGGCAGATTGATTCTCCAGCACTAATCAAAGCCGCGTCTCTAACGAACACAAGGGCTGATTACTAATTTATATGAAGAAAACACAGATGTGCCATGGAGCCGCAGGGGTTTGCTATAACCATGGTGATAAAGAGTCGTAGATGGAAGCAACTTTGTTATCCTGCGGGTGCTGTAATCGCTCTCTTGTGCAGCTATAAATACAGAGCTCAGTCAAAAGCAAAAGACTTCAATGAATGGAGAGAGAGAGAGAGAAAAAAAATATATCTGCATCGTTAATATACTCAATGTGTGTCAAATAAAAGCAGAATTTGCTCTGCGGGTAAACACACGGGTGCTCTGATCCTCATGTTTATTCATGAATGAAAGGATGTAATGAAAAAACAAGCTTGATAGGTGAAAAACGAAGCGTCTCGCAAACATGACTGTATAATTAACGTCTTCTTTGCGGCACCAAAAACCAAATCTCTTCAGGATTTGTTTATGTATTTGATATTAGGTTTTCTATCTTTTTTTGCTCAAAATTAGTATGCATTCTGCCTCGCAAACATTCATTTTCATGTTCCTTCAGCTTAGTCTCTTATTTATCAGGGGTCGCCACAGCGGAATGAACCGCCAACTATTCCAGCATATGTTTTACCATAACTATTCCCACTACAGCGGCTACCACTACTACAACAACCACAACAACTACTAATCATTACTACTAAACACATGCGGGCATTTCTTCTCTTTCTTTCTTTCTTTCTTTCTTACTGGACAAGTTTGCAGTAATAAAAACAGGAGACGCATTAGAAATATATTTATTATATACATGAGCAATAACAGACATGCGTTAGTGATCCACGAGTCACAATATACAGCCATATTGCACCACTAAGAGTGTAATATTGCATTTATACAACAGTTAGACAGCATAATCGTGAATACAAAAAAATTATTATGCATTCTGCCTAGCAAACATTCATATTCATGATCCTTCAGCTTAGTCCCTTATTTATCAGGGTTCCCACAGCAGAATGAACCGCCAACTATTCCAGCATATGTTTTACTTTAACAATTACAGCTATTTTCACTACAGCGACTACCGCTACTACAACAAACACAGCTACTACTAATCATTACTACTAAACACATGCGGGCATTTCTTCTTTCTTTCTTTCTTTCTTTCTTTCTTTCTTTCTTTCTTTCTTACTGGACACGTTTGCAGTAATGACAACAGGAGACGCATTAGAAATATATTTATTATATACATGAGCAATAACAAACATGCGTTAGTGACCCACGAGTCACAATATACTGTCATATTGCATCGCTAAGAGTGTAATATTGCATTTATACAACAGTTAGACAGCACTAAGATTCATTTTCATGTTCCTTTGGCTTTGTCCCTTATTTATCAGGGGTCGCCACAGCGGAATGAACCGCCAACTATTCCAGCATATGTTTTACTATAACAATTACAACTATTCCCACTACATTGACTACCTCTACTACAACAACCACAACTACTACTAATCATTACTACTAAACACATGCAGGGATTTCTTCTTTCTCTATTTCTTTCTTTCTTTCTTTCTTACTGGACAAGTTTGCAGTAATGAAAACAGGAAATATATATATTATATACATGAGCAATAACAGGCATGCGTTGGTGTCCCACCACTGACAATATACAGCCATATTGCACCGCTAAGAGTGTAATATTGCATTTATACAACAGTTAGACAGCATAATCGTGAATATAAAAAAATTATTATGCATTCTGCCTAGCAAACATTCATATTCATGATCCTTCAGCTTAGTCCCTTATTTATCAGGGTTCCCACAGCGGAATGAACCGCCAACTATTCCAGCATATGTTTTACTATAACAGTTACAGCTATTCCCACTACTACTAATGAGCAATATCACACAAGTAGCAGTGTGATATGACTGTATGTGGGCACTGGTGGGATGCATGCGAGTGACAGCCATATCATTCTGTATCCACTGATCATTCTTGAAATGTTTCAGCAGCTTCATTGGAGTTCACCTGTGGTCAATTCAGTTGATTGGACATGATTTGAAAAGGCATACACCTGTCTAAGGGCCCAGGGTTGACAGTGCATGTCAAAGCACAAATCAAGCATGAAGACAAAGGAATTGTCTGTAGTGATCAGACGGAAGATACTCCTTGCCTGGAATCTGCCAAAAGGCATCTGAAGGACTTTCAGACCATAAAAAACTAAACTCTCTGGTCTGATGAGACTAAAATTGAACTCTTTGAAGTGAATTCCAGGCGTTACGTTTGGAGAAAACCAGGCAGCGCTCATCACCAGGCTAATACCATCCTTACAGTGAAGCATGGTGGTGGCAGCATCATGCTGTGGGGATGATTTTCAGCAGCAGGAACTGGAAGACTAGTCAGGATAGAGGGAAAGATGAATGCAGCAATGTACAGAGACATCCTGAATGAAAATTCTAAATTGAATGCTCTTGACCTCAGACTGGGGCGACTGTTCATCTTCCAGCAGGACAATGACCCAAAGCACACCACCAAAATGTCAATAGAGTGGCTTCACAACAACTCGGTGAATGTCCTTGAGTGGCCCAGCCAGAGCCCAGACCTAAATCCTATTGAACATCTCTGGAGAGATCTGAAAATGGCTGTACACCATCACTTCCCATCCAACCTGATAGAGCTTGAGAGGTCCAGCAAAGAGGAATGGGTAAAAATTCCCATAGGCAGGTGTGCCAAGCTTGTGGCATCATATTCAAAAAGACTTGAGGCTGTAATCGCTGCCAAAGGTGCATCAACAATGTATTGAGCAAAGGCTGAGAATACGGATGTACATGTGATTTTCAGTTTTTTTATTTTTAATAAATTTGCAACAATTTCAAAAACTCTTTTTTTCACATGGTCATTATGTGTAGAATGTTGAGAAAATAAATTAATTGAATCCATTTTGGAATAAGGCTGTAACATAAAAAATGTGGAAAAAGTGAAGCGCTATCAATACTCTCCAGATGCACTGTACATCCGACAGATTGCACTATTGTGTCTTTCTTTTTTTTCTTTTATAACCTGTTTTAATACATTTCCATCTGTTTTTATCCGTTTTAATCATTTTTATTATTTTAATCATTTATATTTTTATTCCTGTTAATGTAAAGCACTTTAAATTGCCACTGTGTATGAAATGTGATATATAAATAAACTTGCCTTGCCTTGTCTTACCAATACATGCGTCCTTACCTAAAGATTTTTGTCTTGTTTCTGGTCCAAATATCTAAAAACTCTTAAATCAAGAAGTAAAATAATCTGCCAATGCTGTAAGCAAAATAAAATGTTTGCTTTTAATTAATATTAACTTGATTTTTCTCCTTCTAAGCAAATCCTGATTTAAAATAAGGTTTGATTTGTAAAGCGAGCTGCTGGAGGCAGGTTTTGTTGACGCTGAAAGTGCTTAGTCATTAGATCATGGTGCGCATCCTGTCACGCTCTCACCCTGGCATGACAACATGAAAACGATCAGTACACAGAAGCTGCTGCCACTTTTATAACAGATGGCGGAGACTGACAGAAAATGGGCATGACGAGATGATGATGAAAAACATCCTTCTGGCAGACGCTGGAGCAACACTGTTCCTTATGGAGACCCTTGAGTGGATCCGCTCAGATGAAGATCCAGCAGAAATACATGATGTCTTGGATGAGAGTAAGGCATCTGACGAGAGGTGTGCTGCTTATATATTCTATATATTCTGTCATGACTGTCAGTGACCACCTGAGGGGGCTGTAGTTCAATGGACACTGAGTGGAACTACAGCGCCCAAAAAGACTACATTTCCATACATTCTTTCGCGCACACACCCGGTCTGTCATATACACTGATTGCAATCACAGCTGTCTCTGTTTCCCTGTTAATTGCCTGGACTATATATTCAACCATTCCACCTCTGTTTGTTAGTTGGTTGTTGTCTTTCTTGTACCCAGTAAGTCTGGTTTTCCTAGTTGTTGTTCCTGATCTTGCCTCGTATCTTGCTTTAGTCTAGTTCATGTTTATCTATCTCAGTGTTTTGTTTTGTTGTTTATTTGTTACTTTGCACTTTGATATTTTGGATTTTTGTTCACTGTTTTTGCACTTTTAATATATTAAAATCTGCACTTGAATCCGCCATCTTTTGTTCCCGTTTTTGTTATTGTTTTGATCATGCCTAACGTGACATTCTTATATATTCTATAAGCACAGTCAAAATGTCTAGTCATTTATATCTGCAGTGCTGCAACAGTAAATACTATAGTTTATGGTTGAAAACCTGAAACTTTTAGTGAAAATTGTTGACTAATGTACACGCACCGGCCATTTTATTAGGTACACCTACTACTCGTTAACCTAAGTTTCTAATCAGCCAATCACATGGCGGCAACTCAATGCATTTTGGCATGTAGACATGGTCAAGATGATCTGCTGCAGTTCAAACTGAGCATCAGAATGGGGAAGAAAGGTAATTTTGAATGTGGTTGTTTGTGCAAGACGGGCTGGTATTTCAGAAACTGGCGTCAACACCATGAAAGCATGGATCCATTCTGCCTAGTATAAACCGTTCAGGCTTTTAGTGGTGGTGTATTGGTGTGGGGGATATTTTCTTTTCACACTTTGGGGCCATTAGTACCAAGTAAGCATCCAGTCAATGCCACAGCCTACCTGAGTATTGTTGCTGACCACGCATGTCCAGCCCTTTATGACCACAGTGTCTCCATCTTCTGATGGCAGCAGGATAGCATGCCATGTGATAAAGCGTGAATCATCTCAGACCGGTTTCTTGAACATGACAATGAGTTCACTGTACTCAAAGGGGTCTAGGTACTAGTAATGTGTACCTAATAAAGTGGCCGGTGAGTGTAAATTCTATTATTTCCAGTGATATGGTTTTAATTTCTATTTTGTTTCTAAGTAAAAGCCAAAATAAGACCAAATACAGTTACAATTACAGTTTCCTAGGTTAAATTAGAATAGAATTCCCATCATAAATGTAGAATAGAGTCCAATATTATAGAATAGAATTAGAATAGAATAGCATTCCTGTCTGCTCGTTGTAAAATTACATAGCAGGCTGAAATAGAATAGAACGATGTTTATTAAGTCTGTTTTTAATAGAATAGATCTGCATTCTGCATTCCTTGTGTACACTTACATAACTGGATGAGCTAAAATAGAATAATATAGATTACAAATCTTGTCATTTCAGTTCATAATTAAATAACAGTAGAAAATCCTTCTAAGTTCAAAATTGCAAAAGATAATACAATAGAAAAGAACAGAAAACCAGTCTATCCTGCTCAATGTAAAATAACATGAACAGAACAAGAATAGAACAGAACAGAATAGAATAGAGTAGAATAGAATTTCTGTCTACCCTGTTAACAGTTACTGTATAGAAGAGTTTTAATTTGAATAAAATAGAATAGATACTATAATAGAATTTCTGTCTACTCTGTTCACAATTATGAAAGAGGCTGTTTTAGAATGAAATATAATAGACAAGCATAAAAGAATAGCATAGATTTTTTGTCTAGCCTGTTCATAATTATGTATAAGAATAGAATTTCTATCTACCTTGTTCACAATTATGGAAGAGGTTATATTAGAATAAACTAGAATAGATAAAAAATAGAAAAGAATAAAATAGAACATAATAAAATAGAATATAATAATTATGTCTGCCTTGTTTATAAATACGGAAAAGATTATATATTAATAATAGAATAATATAGGAAAGCACCGATGAGAGTAGAACAGAACAAAATAGAATCAAATAAAATTTCCTACTATCCTGTTCACAATTACAGAAGAGGTTAAATTAGAACAAAATATAATAAATAAGAATAAAATTGAATATAATAGAATTTATGTCTGCCTTGTTCACAATTATAGGAGACGTTATATTAGAATTAAACAGAATAGATAGATAAAAGTTCTGTCAACCTTGTTAAGTAATAGATTAAGTAATAGATTATATTAGAGTAAAATATAATAGATACGAGTAAAATAGAACAGATTAGTCGAGAATAGAATAGAATTCCTGTCTAGCCTGTTCACAATAATGGAAAAGGTTCTAATAGAATAGAATAGAATTGAATTTCTGTCTATTCTGTTCACCATTACAGAACAGGTACAGTACAGAACAGGAGTCCAACTAAGCTAAACCGGATCTTTTGATGGGATGGTGTAGAAACATCTAATGGGACTGAAAGCTGGAAAGCAGCGCACATGTGCAGTGACGTAGAACTGGCATGATGATGGGTGACTCATCCAACGAGATGTTAATGATTAAAATAACAGTGTCATTTCAAACCTCTCCTGCTGTGAGTAAATTAGCGCAAGACAATATTGCCTTGGACTTTAATTCAGACACATTGTGTTTGCAAGACGAGACATTTTTACTGCATTATAAATAAAGGCAGTGCGTCACAAAGCATTTATGCCCATCTTCTCCTGATATTAAGTGTGGTGCATTATTTAAAACTAAGTAGAAGTAGAAGAATGACTGGCTAGTACTGTATGTACGTCATCTTGTAACAGTAAGAAAGATGAATAAATATGATTTGAAGTTGTGCGCATT